>NW_027468630.1:870000-955000 GCF_046254945.1 Alosa pseudoharengus | reverse complement strand
ATATATTCTAATAAAAATATTCCTGTCATAGCAGCAACTAGCTAGTCTGAACGAGGTCTTGGTAAGGTGTGAAGTTGAGCGATTGACAGCAGCCATGAAACGTTTCCAGAGTGGAAGTGATAAACGAAAAAAGAAAAAGGGAGGAGGAAGAATTTAGAAAGAAATTGCCTAAATTAACCAACTTCTTCCAGTCGAAGAATTCTTCAATGGAAGAAAGCAATTTGGACAGTGATGCAACAACATCTGCAACATCTGCTGAGCTGGGTGGTGTAACTAATGCTAGCTGCAGCAGCTGTGGCACCGATGCACCACCACCGGCAACTTGCACTACATATTCTTCTACTGATGATGATGATGATTATGATGTTGATCTAAGTGAAACAGTCGTGAGGAACAAGATCACTGTCACTGCCGAAGTCCGCACTGGTGCTGTTGGTGCTGCTACGGACACCATTTCAGTAGCAGAAGCTTTGGGTGCAACGAAACCAGTAACGTGAGTAGCCCTAACACGATACCTAGCACTATAAAATGCCCTGTGCAAATTAATAACTTTGAATTCCCCAAAAATGCAGATAAACCACCCAGAGGATTCACGGTTGAACATTATTACATGACCATGAAAAATGGAGAAAAAATAAACAGAAAATGGCTAGTTTATTCGGTCAGTGCATACGCTGTTTATTGTTTTGTATGTCGGCTTTTTGGAAGATCGAACACCTCAGTTAGTTCGCACGCACACACTCACTCTCACTCTCTCTCTCTCCCTCTCTTCTACACATAGCCTACATGGACAGACTCTCATACAGTAGCCTACATAGCTACATAGAGTATATTCACACACAGAGACCCCAAAGCCCTAGCCTACACTCTCTCTCTCTCTCTCTCTCTCTCTCTCACACACACACACACACACTCACACACACACAGACAGACACACACACACCATTCATAATTGTAATACTTTCAAAGGTTTTTACAACTGTTTCTTGATTGTCATCTATGGCAAACAATATTTGTTGTATTTGAGTATGCCTCAGCGTCCCATTATTACAGAATAAAGTGTGTTTTAGTTTTAGGGTTGTGGTGTGTGTGTGTGTGTGTGTGTGGGGGGGGGGACACAGCAGGAATACATCCAGCAAAGCAGATGAATTAGAGATGTGGACGAATGGAGGGTGATCTACTTGTGTTAGCATTCATCAGGCTAATATTTAATTGATCAGGAAAGAATGGGAAGAATGATGTTGCCCAAAGACCGATAGTTCCAATTGCACAAAAATGAATCAGGAGATCCTGCAGCAGGAACATGCAGGTTTCTCCCCCCAGTGCTGGAGTGTTCTAATTCACACTACCGCGTTGGCAAAGCTTTATTTACATCAGATTTGATGCCAAGATGCCTCCTCACCGACGTTCCTCCGTTCAGTTTAGACTCACGCTCCTCGGCCTATTAACTATGCAGCAGCGGGCTGTGGATATTTAATGTTGTGTCAGGGCTTTTTCTTTCGTCCCTTTTCTTGGCGAGCTTTATCTGCAACTGACTCGCTGGCTCTCTCACCTTTCTCTTTATTCTCTCCATTCTGTCTCTTTCTCTCTTTATTCTCTCCATTCTCTCTCTTTCTCTCTTTATTCTCTCCATTCTGTCTCTTTCTCTCTTTATTCTCTCCATTCTGTCTCTTTCTCTCTTTATTCTCTCCATTCTCTCTCTTTCTCTCTTTATTCTCTCCATTCTCTCTCTTTCTCTCTTTCTCGCTCCATTTCTCTCTTATCACTTTCTGTCGCTTTTCTTGGCAATATCTTTGTGAGTGTGTGTGTGTGTGTGTGTGTATTTCAGATGGCATGAATGTATATCACCTTGTGCCATGACTGTGAAAGGACTTTAATTCCAGGGAGTTTATCTTCTTCTTCTCTCGCTTCTTTGCTCACTCTCACACACACTTTGTGGTTTAATATTTGTCAAAAAGTTGTCTGAATGATTGATATATATATATATATATATATATATATATATATATATATATATATATATATATATATATATATATATATATAACAGCTGATAATGATATATAACAGTTAATATGATTAACTGCAAACATCTCTCATAATAATAATAATAATAATAATAATAATAATAATAATAATATACCATTATGTTATATTATGTTATTATATAATAAAATGGCTTTAATACTAATCACTCTCCATTGGTTGCAAGAGAGCTTGAATAAGCCTAGAGGTGATGATGGTGGTGACAGCCAAGCAGATATTTGGTATTCAGGGAGGCAGCAGAGAGCTGGGAACATTGCACCATGATCAAGGGGGTTCAGTTGTGGGCAAAGCAAGCGTCCAATCAAAGGCCAGATTGAAGAAGGCATTAAAAAAGTCCACGCAGCAAGGTCATTGGAGAAGCGGCGCAGATAAGAGTGGAGCGATCGTGTAGTAAATCTCCATAACGCCCCGCCGGTGAGATCCTCCAGGGGAAGGCCCCATTAAGCCGTGCTGGTCCGCTGTCCTGCTAACGTCCCCTAAATGCTGCTGAAACACCTTCACACTCCCCACCTCTCTGCGGGACACTGTTTATATTGATCCAGGGATACTGCGCGCTAAGCAAGTTAGAATATGTTTTTCTCTTCTTCCTTGACCTCTGCAGGGCAATATCACCATCTCTTTCCAGTGCTCTCACTCCTCCATATACCCTGATGTAGAGATTATCATTATTGTTTTACATTAGAGGTGCATGTAGCATTTAGCACGTCTACCTCTACACAGTATTGATGTAGTCCAGTGTTGGTGCTTCAGAGCTAAGCCTTGTTAGCATGCACGTCTCATTCAGATCTTTTCTTTTTTTTCCTCTTTGAGGGGCCAAGTCAAGTGTCACGCATAGACTCTGTGTCTCTGAGGCATCCAACTGAGCAAGCTGGAGGCCCCCTCCCCCCCAGGGCCTTTAATATGGAGCAGTGTGCGCCAGCAGGGGGGTGGGGATAGGGGTGGAGGTGGGGATGGGGGTGGGGATGGGGGTGGGGGTGGAGGGGGCGGTGGGGATGGGGATGGGGTAGTGTTCATTTTGTCACCTATTTTTAATTTAGTCTTAGTCTTAGTCTTGTGACGAAATGTCCTTTTTAGTCTTTGTCATATTTAGTCATTCAAATATCATTTTTGTTAGTCAAGTTTTAGTCGACTAAAAGTCTCGTCATTTTAGTCTAGTTTTAGTCAAAAGAAAACTAAAGGTATCTTAGTCTTAGTCAGTTTTAGTCAACACATTTTAGTCTTTTTTTTTATAACAAATTATTTCTGATTACCATTTGAGTCAAATAGTGTTTCACACATCTCAATTTTTCAACAATATTGTGTGTCCACAGGGCCACTCGTCTGTTATAATTACTCATTCTGATTTTTTGTCAGTCAGTATGTTTACATGCACAGGTAAGTCGAGCTACAGTTATAGCTCGGCTGGGATTTGACCATAGACAGTAAAAGATTTGACTGGACCACTGTCATATTCGTAGACCAGTGTTTCTCAAAGTGTGGTCCGGGAATCACTGGTGGTCCGCAAGCTATCCCAAGTGGTCCGCGAGCAGACGTGGTAAAATATAATATGAGTTGTTTGCAATATTGAACCAATTTGTATGTAAAAACAGTTCTGCAACACTGTCTATGTAAGATATGCCAGTATAAATCATACAGTATGATTTATGATCCACACAATAAGCAAAGTGCAAAGACAATAAGCAAGGTGGTTCAGTGAGTAGGCCTATTGTGTAGACTAATTACAGGCTACTGTTGAAGTAGGTCTAATCTTTTTTTTTTTTAGCTAGGGTTAGTTAAGCGGTCCTGAAACTGAAAAAGTTTGAGAAACACTGTCGTAGACCAAAGTATTAATGTTTTACTCCGCCTCGCTAGATGGCGATATGCGCCCAAACACAACACATTCCCCAAACAGACTCTCCATCTTAGCCATAGCTAACTTGCTAGCGAACTTTCCATATTAGCTTACTTGCTAGCAAACTTTGCATCATCAGTCTAACTAGTTAAATAGTTGACATTACATGATGAACATTTTCGTATGGACATTCTGGGGGATGTTAATTTGTATGAGAGAAGCTTCAACTTCTGGGTATGTAGCATTGTGGCATAAAGCTTAGGTGGCAGAAATCTTGTGTTCTTGTTCCATGTAGTTTCGTGTTGCAGCCACAGGGTTGGGGGTGGAGGGGGGCGGTGGGGGGGGGGGGGGGGGCTGAGGTGGAGAGCTGGCGACAGAGAGCGGGAGGGGGAGGGGTTGAAGAGCGCCTCTCATCAGGGCCGCCGTGTAATTGGAGTGATCGCGATCGCCCGCGTGCTGCCGACACCCTTTGAAATGTCACCGCCTGATGCCAGCCGTTAAGGAACCCTCGTGCATCGTGCAGGAACGGAACATTTATCCTCTTTATTTCCCCCTATTCTCTGCCTTTGATCCATCCTTTGTTATTTTATGGCCATCTATGTGTGTGTGTGTGTGTGTGCGTGTGTGTGTGTGTGTGTGTGTGTGTCTCTGTGTGTTTGTGTGTGAGAAAGAGAAAGAGAGAGAATGATACGAAGTGTGTGTGTGTGTGTCATAGAGAAACAGAGAGAGAGAGAGAGAGAGAGAGAGAGAGAGAGAGAGAGAGAGAGAGAGAGAGTGTTCCATCTGTGATGGATTGCTTGTCAGGAGGCACTAGAAGCCCTCTGTATGCCCGACTGATGCATTGAGTCACCAGTCACGTACGGCGTGTTTGGTCTTACCTTTCAGATTCTCTCAGGAAACGCATTAACCCTCGCCACACCAGGCCGTCCTTTGTCTGAATGTCCACACTGCAGTCCACCACAGCACCCTTGCTCACCCCCCCCCCCCTCTCTCTCTCTCTCTCTCTCTCTCTCTCTCTCTCTCTTTCTTTCTCTTTCTCCTTGTCTAATAGCATATGTGGGAGATGGGCTCTGAGTAAAACAGTCTCCATCAGGTGTCATGTGTTTGTTGACCCTGATACAGTAGACCTCTCCTGGGTAGAATAGCCCCAGAGACACGCACTATGGTGTGTGTATATATGTGGGTGTGGTGTGTGTGTGTGTGTGTGTGTGTGTGTGTGTGTGTGTGTGTGTGTGTGTGTGTGTGTGTGGAAACACTATGGTGCTCGTCTCCCTCTGCTCAGTGATATCATCTATAACTGCCAGATTCTACACTCTGTTTGTGTGTGTATAGCTATATACACTGGATTGAAGGGTTCCATCACACTTAGTAGAGGGATGGTGTGTGTGTGTGTGTGGAAGACAGTGTGGTGGGATGGGGGGGAGAGTAACCCGATTGAACCTCGATTGTTGACGACAACACACACACACACACACACACACACACACACACACACACACACACACATATATAAATATATACACACACACTGCCCCACCCTTTAGTGAGCCCTGCCTGAGTGACTTTGTGGTGTGATCATTGCAATCACTCCAAAGTGTCACTTATCCCTTAGGGGGACCAGTGGAGAGTATGTATGGTTTGAGCCTGCCTGGTTTTACAGGCCACACCTCAAGTCAGGGACACCTCAGGGTGCATTTTAATGCCGTGTCGGATTTTCACTCATCTGTTCTATGTATTTAGAATACAACTGAATACAGCTTTTTTAGTGTATGTTTCTTTTCTTGACACAACTTACACAACTACACAGACACACACACACACACACACACACACTCTCTCTCTCTCTCTCTCTCTCTCTCTCTCTCTCTCTCTCTCTCCCCGTCTCTCTCTCACACACACACACACACACACACACACACACGCACACACACACCACCACCATTATCACCGCTGTTGTCACTCAAATGCTCTCTAACTCCTCCGCGCTTGTAGATCTCTCTCCATCTTTCACTAATGGCCTGCACCCTCTAGGGACCACCAGCCTCTTTCGCTGTGGTCATCCCCCCATCTTCCATCCTTGCCCCCCTCACCACCGCACACCTCTCTGCCTCCCGCTCCTGTGCCACCTCACCCATCGCAGCCTGCACCACGTCCTGCACAACACACCACAATCCCCCTCAGTACACACACAACACTCTCAAGCATACAGGACACCATTAACAACACACCACACTCCCCCTCCGTACGCACACAACACTCTCAAGCATACAGGACACCACTAACAACACACCCTTAGCCCGCTCATTTGTGCACACCTAATTACATACCCTTTAACTTTATTTGCCCGTAAAACCCTCCCCACCTCGTAAAACCCATCCACAAAGAAAAAAAAAAAGGACAACACACACACACACACACACACACACACACACACACACACACACACACTCCTTAAGCGCTGGCTGTGCAGCAGAGGACGGCTGTGTTGACTGTCCCGATTGCTCTATTTGCTCATGACACTCTCTCTCTCTCTCTCTCTCTCTCTCTCTCTCTCTCTCTCTCTCTCTCTCTCTCTCTCTTTGTGCCAGGCCCCTGATCACACGAGTAGTTAACCATGAATGTGAATAACCAGATTATAAGGAGAACGATGGCAGTGACTGCCTTATTATTATTTACTGTCTCTCTCACACACACACACACCCCCATGAGGTCCCAGGGCAGCTAAATCTCACCTCATATCCCCAGATGAACAGCACAGAGGAGGTGCCCTTTTCAATTATTGGCCGGGTTGTAAATCAATGGCGAATTGAGCACCGGCTGGAAAAATGACACCCTCCTGGATGACGGCTCATACCTCTATATCCACAACTGCCCAGGCTTGCTTTTTTCTTTTTTTTTTTTGGCGTAGCACGTGCAATAAACATCCGTCCGCATGTGTCACTGGGTGTGTGTAACATGCTTTTGTTGTGTCAAGCCCGTAAATGAAGCCCCGATCAAACTGTCACTTAGGCGTCGCTGCCCCCACCACCACCACCACCACTTCCTGTTTGGAGCGGTACCACCACCACTTCCTGTTTGGAGGGGTACCACCACCACTTCCTGTTTGGAGCGGTACCCCCACCACTTCCTGTTTGGAGCGGTACCACCGGTGCCACCACCACTTCCTGTTTGGAGCGGTACCACCACCACTTCCTGTTTGGAGCGGTACCACCACCACTTCCTGTTTGGAGCGGTGCATTATGTTTGGCCATGGCATTCGCCTGGCCTCTTGGGTGGTACATGGGCACTTTCATGTGCACCGAGTCAAGTGGCTGCCCAGTGGCCATGATGTTACCAACTAGGTCATGGCGAGATAACGTAAAAACCAGTTCAGGCTTATCAGCTATATGGGTCTTATGTCCCAATCTACCGGCCGGACTCTAAGAATATCGTCTGACCTTACCCCACTGAATCCACAGGTGATTGGCCAGTGATTCATGGCGTTGGTCTGAAGCACCCATGGAAGGCTTGGCTCTGCCGCAGTCCAGTCCTCAGCATCTGATCACTGATGGAGCACACGGCAAAGCTGACCTAGAAAACCAAACAGGATGTGATGTCTTTTGTCAGCTTTCACTCACTGTGTCTAGCTTCAACACGAGACATATACTTCATCATCAGGAGGTATTCAGACACACAAAAGCCATTTGGAAAAGTGTTGTCCTACTTTTTATGATGGCTTTGTGCAACAGCTCAATTACTTTCTTTTTACTCCCTTTTTTGCCCCCCCTCCCTACCTCCCTCCCTCCCTCCCTTTCATTCAGGAGGTTGGGTAATGACATAGTGATTACATGTAATGACATAGTAATTACAATTCAACAAAGCAATAGAGATACTCTGCTGCCAGCTAGCTCTCTGAGTCATTTGTTTTCTACTTATTGATGAAAAAAAACAACACATTTAATTAGCTGAATGTACACGCAACAGACACAATCGAGTGCATAACCTTTTGCATGTCTGGGAATGATATCTGCTGATGAGACCTTGTATACATTGCAAAGCCATCAATTTGGACTAACTCGATGTGAACTCGATGTGTACTGTAACTCCTTCGCCACTCACAGCAAAATTACTGTTAAGGTAACCAAGGTAACCAAAACCGCAATTCCACAGGCCAAAGGCCATCAATTGACCGATCCCAAGCCCCGCCCCCTTTTACTATGTCACAATGAAGACTTCGGAGGACCTCGGTCAACCTCGGTCAATTTAGAATTTTCTAGTGTCCGTTCTGTATGACAATACGCCAGTTATGCGAATGCTATAATGCTTCTTTTGCGAGTAGCCTAAGTAACTAAATAACTAAAGAGCTCAAAAAAGTTCAAAGATAAGCCTGGGATACTTGTAGAAGTGACATCCGATATCCTGACCGTGTGAAACGTTAACACACATAGGCCTAACTTTGCATAACTTTGGATAGGCTGCTACTTTTCAGTAAAGAAATCTGAGTGTGTACGAAAATGTTCCCTTTATTTGTGTTCATAACTACACACAAAAACATAACTAAATCTGGTTTTCACTGATGAAACGACAACATAAGCCTACACAAAAAAATATACCTACCTTGCAGGAACTGAACTCGCACATACGATTGGAAGACGCGCAAAAGGCTACACCTCCAATCACGTATCGCCTTACACACATCAAGAACATACTTTCAGCTTTGCTACATTGCCATGTTTAACTTCCCTGCTGAAAAAAACAGCCTGACCAGCTAAAGGTGGTTTGCTGGTTGACCAGCTTGTTGACCAGCTTGTTTGACCACCCTATGATGGTTGACCAGCTAGACCAGCAAATCTCTTGCGAAAACATACCTTCAGCTGGTTTACCCACCTAACGATGGTAATTCAGCTGGTTTTGCTTGTCGTACCACCTCAAGCTGGTCATTTTAGCGGGTGTTGCTGGTCTACACTGCTGGTATAACTGGCCGTGCCAGCTTATGTTGGTCAAACCAGCATCACCATCTTACACCAACAATGTCAAGCTTGGCAAGCTGGTCACCAGCATGACCATCTTGCACCAGCTGTATCTCACACGACAGGCTGGTCAAACCAGCATGACCAGCTTCCTCAGATGGTCACGCCAGCATATCCAGCTGATGGTCCAACCAGCTACACCAGCAAAGACCAGCAAGAGCTGGAAGAAAACCAGCAAAGACCAGCTAAAACCAGCTAAAACCAGCTACCAGCATAAGCTGGTTTCTAGCTGGTTTTTTCAGCAGGGTTGGGATAGAAGACTGTTGACAGAAATAGGCTAATGATAATTTTTTCAACAAACGCAATAATAGTCGCCTACTGCGATGCATTATTGATTGCTGAACGAGAGATAGACAATGTCTTCTAAAGATCGAATCATGTGCTGATTCAAAACTATGCCTTGCTATAGGCTATGCAGTCTCGAAATCGCCAATATTAGACCTAGCCTACTACATTGCCCACGTTTAAATTAATTATAGCATAATGATGAAGTCTAGTGCAAGACAAACCACGTCTGCAAACTGCAGATAGCCTATAGGTAGGACATAGATGTCATGCGTGGTATGGGTTTGAACTCGGAGTGGGTTCTTTTCAATACACTTGTATCATGTTTATTTGAACTCTTCCTTCTAAAGCAGCCATTCAAAATAATAAGTAGACTCTCGGCCTACCGAAGAGAACATGAGCTGCTTAACAGGCTAGTCACTCTCCCAAGTTGTGTGAACTTGGATCTGCAGCACTTGGTCCCGTCTTACTAATCCTCGAAATATGGTTAGATTTTGTTATGGACAAATCAACACCATATGTTCGCACAGACCTGTTTATTGAATCAGAGTCACATCTGCAGCAAATAAGGTAAACTACCTGCTCGGGATAACGTGCTAATTGTTTATCCAGTTAACATGCATCCCATTAAGATCCACGACACCGGATTTTTTTGTCCTCAATTTGTGGTGTTCCACCTCGTTGATGACAGCGGACATTGTGAATGTGTCCTTCTGCATACTGAAGGCCTTTCTGACCTCTGTTTTTTGAATATATCAATATTACTTGACGCCCAGAAATCCAGCATACACTGTTGCACTAGGCTAAATGGGGGTGCTGCGTCCCCATGTTGAACACGCGTTCTTGCACACTTTCCAGCAAACTTGTCCGACTTAGCAACAGTAACTATGGGACTGACAATGGGAGGAGGGGCTTGGGATCGGTCAATTGTATTCTGTGAACATATAGATGGAGACAGCAGACAAGACGTAGAGATGAATTGAGTGGGTCTGTATGACGTAGAGATGAATTGAGTGGGTCTATATGATGTAGAGATGAATTGAGTGGGTCTATATGACGTAGAGATGAATTGAGTGGGTCTATATGACGTAGAGATGAATTGCGTGGGTCTATATGACTTGAGTGGGTATATGACGCAGTACAGTAAACAGCGTGTTCAGCATCGCTGTTGGAGAGGACGCTGCTTACATCAGACTGTGAAGTCAGAGCAGAGGAGAGCGGCTAGATCCTTAGTGGCCACAGTAGCCTTAGGCTAAAATCTCCTCTGCAGGCTCTCAATGTGTGTGTGTGTGTGTGTGTGTGTGTGTGTGTGTGTGTGTGTGTGTGTGTGTGTGTGTGTGTGTGTGTGTTTCTCTCTGCATGTGTGTGTGTCTGTTTGTGTGTGTGTGTGTGTGTGTGTGTGTGTGTGTGTGTGTGTGTGTGAGAGTGTGTGTTTGTGTGAGAGTGTATGTGTTTGTGTATGTGTTTTTGTGAGAGTGTATGTGAATATGTGTGTTGTGTGGGGTTGTTAATGTTTATCTTGGTGTCTTTTTCTTCATGTGTACATTTGTGTGCGTGTACGTGACTTAGAGGATGGGCAGATACATTTAATCTGTTTGTGTATGCATGCATGCACGAGTTTTTGGGTGTTTTCTCTCTCTCTCTCTCTCTCTCTCTCTCTCTCTCTCTCTCTCTCTCTGTCTCATGTGCATGTGGACGTGACTGGGCTGTGGCCCCTAGCATCACTGCATCACTGTATCACTCACATCCCTATGCACATATTGCACAGCAGCTCTGCTGTTTCAGCTTAGACATCCAGAAGCTGTGTGTGTGTGTGTATAGTGTACCTTCTCAGCCTGAGGTTATGGGCCAAGCTGCCCTAGGTATGGCTCCAGATCTCCCACTCGCCTGGCTGGCCCCGTGAATATCCATGAGCCCTGGCCCTCTCCCAAGGGTCCTCCTCCCCACCAGTGGGGCCCAGCAGACCCGCCGCTTCAAACCCCCTCCCGGTGCTGAGAGGAAGACAGAAAAGGCCCAGAAGGACTGGGGAGCTCTACCTGTTAGGGGGCCCAGATCTTCTCAACTAAAACCACACTGCTTCTGGGCTCATGTAGAGCCTAGTGATTGATTTCCCATAAATATGTCAGTGTGTGTGTGTGTGTGTGTGCGTGTGTGCGTGCGTGCAAGTGTTTGTGTGGGAGTGGGAGAGACAGAGAGTGTGTGGCTTGCTAGGTGGTTGGTGGGTGTGTGGCTTGCTAGGTGGTTGGTGGGTGTGTGGCTTGCTAGGTGGTTGGTGGGTGTGTGGCATGGTAGGTGGTTGCACTGCAGAAGGTAAAAAGAAGATAAAACAACAGCATGCTGAAGTATAGCTGAAAAATACAAAGATTAAACAACAAACAGTGATTCTCTGAATTGAGTAGAGTCTGTTATAACAATAAGACGAGTTATTTTATTTATTTTTAATTTATTTAGCACACATTAACATTAAATGGTGCAAGGAGGGAACGAAGCCCAATGGGCTTACAGATAGAATAGAATGATAAGAACCAGCAATTATTAGAACAAGAACAAGCTGGTTGCACCTGAGTGGCTTCTTTTGATTTGACTGACAATGAAGAAATATTCTGAGCTTCAAGTCATCCCTCAGTGTTGTGAGCTGTTTTTTGCTGAGGTACCTTGTGTGTGCCACTCTGCCTGGCTGGCATTAACTTACTTGACATCTCTTTGATATCTATTTTTACTTCAGATTTGGGTTGTAATACATCATTTGTGTAGCACGTCTTAATCCTGGGGAATGCGAAATGTCAGGAGGGTGACATCTGGGTGAAGGAACAGATGATGCTGGGAGCATCGGCACTCGACAAATCTCGTTAGACAGGAGGTAGAACGGCGGCTTATCCCTCCGACCTCGAGTGTGTATGCGCCGCAGTTTTGCACACGTGTGTGTGTGTTTTGGTGTTGTCATGAACAGGAACATAATAGTGGATGCCGCATGCCCACTGGCTTGTTTTGCACTGGTTTGCCTTGTGGAACCATCACCAACTAGAAGAGGGAGCAGATAATATTTCCCAAATGGAGTTAGTGTGAGTTTCTGTGCCCATCAGACTGCAGTCAGACAGGACAACCTCAGTCAGACAGGGGAGAATGGCCCAGAATGCTCGGAACAATATCTAGCAAGGGCAAGCTAATCTGCTCTGATTTGAAACAGTGCTGCCACTGGAAGGGCTTTCTAATCCCTCATTCGTCTCTCTCTCTCTCTCTCTCTCTCTCTCTCTCTTTCTGTGTGTGTGTGTGTGTGTGTGTGTGTGTGTGTGTGTGTGTGTGGGTGTGTGTGTGTGTGTGTGTGTGTGTGTGCATACCCGTACCTGTATCTGTGCGTAGAGAGTTGGAGCTATTTCATGGTTCACTGATTCCACTGTTTTTTTATTCTATATTTTGGTGGGGGAGGGGGGCAGTCTCTTTTTAATTTCTGAAATCACATGCACCATTGCAGAAGGTGTTCAACATTCATTGTAGATAGTCATGCATTTAATAATCAAAAGCTGACATGTCATCTGATGATAAATATGAAGAACTGATGAAGTAATTTCAACAGTTTTAACATCTGACTGCTTTTCCGCTGAAATTAAACTTTCATTCATAACAGTAACATGATTAAAATCAAATATTATGCCCTGCAAAAGACCTATGGCAAATTAAGCAGCCCAGCCTCTATGCCTAGGACCATCACCAGCATACTTCCAGGAGACTTGTCTTGCCCTTCGCAACTGAGAGAGAAAGCCACCATCAGTGTTGATGCATGGTTCTCTCTTAGCTCTTACCTGGAGTCTTAAAGCAAGCATTGATGTCTTTATTGGGCTTTTATTGCTCCAAGGCATTTTGGAGTATAAATATATGGGCAATGGAGTGAAATAGTATGTTATTTTCCAAAGTGATAAATGGTTTGCTTTTCATCTTAATGTGAATCAGTGGTGGGCTGATTTAAAAGTGTCCTAAGACTGTCTCTAGGGCTCCCAGACTTACCTTACTATTTATTGGTGTGATATTTGGCATTCATAGAGATAAAATCCCAAATAAATATGTGTACCCCTTCGTAAAAGAAATACACTTGCGCATGCACCACTGAATGTAACATTCAGGAAGCTCTGTGAAACCATTAATACATGGAATTCATTACAGGCATATTTACATTAATTCAGTTCTAGTAATTAGTATAGCAGAGAAGACTGTATGTATGAGTAACGAGTCGGAATAATGGGCAGATGGACTAAATGCTCTGTTCTTATTTGTTTATTTGTGTTGTTTTCTTTTCTCATTTGAATAGCTGTCTCTTTTAAGGACACACAATTAAGTATGCTAATGTATGTATTGACACACCTGTGGCCTCTTGTTGGTTCAGTTCTGAAGTGCAGCCATTGGAGGCAGGGGGCTATAGTAAGGCGTGTTTGCTTTTGCTTTAGACTGCAGATGCGCTGTTGAAAGACATTTCTCAGAGGCCCACTTTGGATTCATTCAGTCTGAAATAATTGTTTCACCATGCTAAGCCTGTTTCTAGTGTGTAGAGTGGAGATGTGTGCATGTGTGCACATGTGTGCTAGGAGTGTCTGTGTGCATGTCTTTGGATTGTTAGAGAGAGAAGAGGAAAAGGTTGGAAAGTGCATCACACACTAACACACAACCAAGAAGACGTCTGTCTTCAGACCAGCACTGACAGATCAAGGTCAATGTCACTGAGCAGTCAAAAGACGGTATCCGGGAACTTCTCTCCACCCCACACAACAGCACTGAGATAGTAGAACAGTAGTGCAACATGTTGCAATCATCACGTCGTACAAATCAGAGCGCGATGGTTCGCCCCTCAGTAAACAAGCAGCTCTCTCCATCAACTCCATTCTTCATGAAACATGTTGTGCTTCTCTCTCTCTCTCCACCCTCTTTGACAGCTGGAGGAACCTGTGGCGGGGGAACCGTTTCGACCCTCCTCTTTAGAGCTCTTAACCGCGATGTTCCCGCTGAGACGAGAAAGCCGTGCATACAATTACATTACCAGCGAGCACTGCCAAAACATTGATTAGCTTTAGTGCTCTCTCTTTCGCGTTGTCCTGTTTTCCCATCTTGTAAACCGGATTCATGAAGACAGGGTTGTAAACTCTAATCTTGATTAAAGTGTCTCTTTTCCCTTGCCGTGCTGTTTGTTTCTGCTTAGAGGTTATTGTAATGAGCGCAGAGAACTGAAAGCTGAGGTTTTACCCTTGTCATGGATAAGACACTTCAAAAAGTCTGTTTTCAGATGACAGCAGGCTCAGTTGTGTGCACTGCTCATACTCCCCCTTCAAAATAAAACAGTAAAGAGCGGAAATTCTCAGCTTACAGTACTGTACAGACAGAATGTTTCCTCTCTCTTTTAACAATCATGTAAAAATAATCTCACCTATCACAGGCACCAACTGCAGTTACATCACTGCAAGACTGTTGTCGAGCTATAGCTGTATTAGCTGTTTGTCGAGCTATGTGTATATACATTTTTGATGGCTAGTTGATTACAGTATACCAAGACTAAAAAGAATGTCTTCCTATACAGACATCTCTGAAGGCTGACATGTCAATCAACATGGTTTGTCAGTGTTTGCCTCTGTTATGTTAATTCCAGCACAGATGTACGGTAACACAGATTAAGCAGCAGTTTGTGTGCGACTGGGCAGAGAAACAAATCCAGCTGTTGACTGAAAGCAGCTGCTGGTTTCAAAACATGACTTGTCACAAAATATAGCCCTTCCAGAACTAATGACTCAGTGTATAGTGTATCAGTGGTGCTTGTTAGTCTTGTATTGCTGTGCTTAGTGTAAATGAGTCTGTCTGTAGCTCTTACTCTTGCTGATGCTGCATTGGGATTCTTGTTTCATACTGACTGTGTAAAAACTGCACTGGCTCTAAGCTATTATTCTTGACTAAGCTATTATTATTAAGCTATTATGACTTGACAATAGTCTCACCTACTGTAGATGCGGCATGAACATTGCAGGTAAAAGTAGCCTGCTAGTGAGTGGCAAGAGGTGTGATGGCATTATTTTGCTCATTGTTCTTCAATTCTCTCCCGACAGGAACCTCGGTCACTAAGGTAACGGCGACAGACGCAGACGACCCGGTGTACGGAAACAGTGCCAGGCTGGTCTACAGTATCCTGCAGGGGCAGCCTTATTTCTCTATTGACCCCAACACCGGTGAGTGGGTTGCCTTAGAAACAATCTCTCACTTGCAGTCCAGACAGATACTTTACCGACCCCGGCACCACTCAACACAGAGAAAGTGATTCATTATTAATACACATCGTTTTTGTCCTCGTCTACCCACTTTATCTCTCTCTTTTGCTTTCTCTTACTTCCCTTTCCCTCCCCTTTTCCATTGTACCATCTCTCTCTCTCTCTCTCTCTCTCTCTCTATCTCTCTCTCTCTGGCCCATACACTGTCATTAGCACAAGGGAGAAGCTAGTGAATGATGATTCACACTATTCAGCATCTGTATAAAATATATAGTCCCATCATGTCAGCAGAGGTCCTGATAAGAGCAAATGTTAATTAGAACTTCTGCACAGTCAAGACAAGGGAAACAAAAGAAAAACATTGCATATGTCTGTAATTATACTGACAGGGACGTCTTCAAATTGAATCTGTCACCAGCCACACTTTCAACCTTGACATTGTTATTGTTTTTGTTTCTTTTTCCTAATTGCATTTTCAGCCGACTTGTGAACAGTGACTGTAAGCAACATGATTAAATAATGGTGAAATTACATTAATAAGCAATGGGATGGAAATGAACAGCTCATAAATTGGGGAGAAAAAATAACAACAGACAATAAACAAGTCGGCGTCTTTCCCGAAATTGTATGTGCATATTGTATGAATGCCATTCATATTTCCATATAGCGTCTGGCAACACTCAGTGGTGCCCCACGCATTTCATTTGCACCTGGTCATCTGAGCAGCGAAATGCAAATAGTGTGGAGAGAAAGCATGAACTGAGGTTTCCCATGATTACCAGGAGCAGATGCAGATGTGTTTGTCTAGTGAGCCAGATGTTTTAATGAATGCAGTGTTTCTCTAGTGAGCCAGATGTTTTAATGAATGTTAATGAAAAATAAAAGGTGATGGGAAAACAACCATTACAATCCATTTGACACATCCCGCGCTATGTTGCAAAGGAGACTAATTTGACACATCCCGCACTATGTTGCAAAGGAGACGCATTTGATGAATAAGTAAACACCATGCTCCAGTTCATCACTTAGTTAATGGATGCAGGGGAAGACAAAACAAAGCACTATATCCATGGAAATGAATGTTCGTCCCTCCCCCAGTTTCTGATGATAATAAAATCATTTAAATTGCTAACAATCATGTGAGAGGAGATGAGCGGGAGACAAGAATGACAACGGAGAGGCGGCGCTCGCTGGAGTTATGTCTCACACACCTCAGATATGTCTCACACACCTCAGATATATCTCACACACCTCAGATATGTCTCACACACCTCAGATATGTCTCACACACCTCAGATATGTCTCACACACCTCAGATATGTCTCACACACCTCAGATATATCTCACACACCTCAGATATGTCTCACACACCTCAGATATATCTCACACACCTCAGATATGTCTCACACACCTCAGATATATCTCACACACCTCAGATATGTCTCACACACCTCAGATATGTCTCACACACCTCAGATATGTCTCACACACCTCAGATATGTCTCACACACCTCAGATATGTCTCACACACCTCAGATATATCTCACACACCTCAGATATGTCTCACACACCTCAGATATGTCTCACACACCTCAGATATGTCTCACACACCTCAGATATATCTCACACACCTCAGATATGTCTCACACACCTCAGATATATCTCACACACCTCAGATATGTCTCACACACCTCAGATATATCTCACACACCTCAGATATGTCTCACACACCTCAGAGCCGCTCCTGGTGCTTCTCGCTGCTCACTTCTCTCTCGTGGTTGTTGTCGGACTGTTTGATTTGATTTGATTTTTTTCTTTTTTTTTGGCATGTCAGGTCAAGCCTCTGTGCCAATGCTTTCTTGCTTTAAGTACCGTGTTGGTCAGCCCGATGTGAGATGCTCCTTGGCAACAATGCAAGTTTTTTTTAGTGTAGCCAAGGTTGTAATCTTCCTTTCCTCTGCACTCTGCCACCTACTGCATGTGGGCTAAACTATTTGCCCTCAATTTATCAGGATGCCATGAGATATTGCTTCACAAAAAAGCAGGCAGTACCTAGACAACAAAAAAGGGTGCCACCTTCACATCAACCATTAATGGACACTTTAGTTTGGAGTTACCTAAAAAAGCAAGTGGTGGCTGAGAAGCACTGTTAAAGCATGCTTTCAAAATCAACTCAAAGGGAAGAGGCTGCAGAGATTGGTGCACTTGGGTTCCATGAAGATGGAGAAGGACAATGTTTACACAAAAGTGAATTATTGATAAACAGGAGGCCGCACAGCTGGGACCAAAGAGAGAGAGAGTGATGAAATGAACACAGGGTTTCCGAAGAGTGTTTTCTTTCCCTCCTAAATTGTTATTGTCGCATGACCTTTACAAACACCCCACTACACACACACACACACACACACACACACACACACACACACACACACTCACACACTCAAAAGTGCACAAACTATTTTCTTCCTTTCCTTTCCCTTCCTATATTTCTTTCTTTACAATGATAATAAAAATATATTGGTAAATTTTGCAAGCTGGAACTGTTCAGGTGCCTCTTGACAAAGTGTGCCTTTATGTGCTAGACTTGGCTTGGGCTTTGATGATCAGACAGGCTTGCATTCGGTGAGTGGATTATCCACAGCTGCCGGTGAGCTATTTTATATTCCGCATGGCGACACTACAGTCAATAAGGTCCATCCTGCATACAATATTTAAGATTATACAAGACAGACAGCATAATTCTCATTCAGTCAGAATACAAATGACTTTAGGCAGTGGTGGAGTGCTGAGCCAAAACAAGCAAGCTGATTTGCAATGCCAGCTCTCAGTGCCAGAGCAGAGGGAGGCGAAGACCTGCCCAGGATCCAAGTAGGGCGTGCCTTCCGAGCTTCCTTTAATCGTTCAGCAAACTGGGTCTTCGAACGTGAACCAAAATAATGTGAGATGACACAGATCTAAATATGGGGGGGCGATTTCGTTTTACAGATTGCCATGGTTTTTGGTTATATAGTACGATGATGTCTGTGTTTGGATTACGTGACAAATGAACATGCATATTTTCACCCGTTTAGCTAATGGAAGCATTTATGTTATTATGGACCCATAGTGTATGAAATATACTACACTATAGTGTATACATGAAATATACTACACTAAATACTAATATACTCAATAGAATATACTACACTAAATACTAATATACTCAATGGAGTACAGTATGTTACGATATGACACATGACATACTTTCATACTTTTATCTTTTTTTATCATTTTCAGCAACCATTGGCATCGCGCTGCCAGGGATGGACCGTGAGATTCGAGATGAGTACATGGTCGTCATTCAGGCCAAAGACATGGGTGGGCACATGGGTGGACTGTCAGGGACAACAACAGTCACTGTCAGGCTGACAGACATCAATGACAACCCACCCAAGTTTGCCAAGAGTACGTAGAACCCAGTTCCACGTTTCATTTGTCATGATCAGGAGCCTCAGTCAGTTGTTAGTTTTCTTTAATTATCTAGTGTGTGTGTGGTCTAAAATGATGTGATAGATTTCTTGTCCTCCCCTTTTACAGATTTCTATGATTTTATCTTCTCTGAGAGCCTGGGCTTAGGGAAACCAGGAGGGAGGGTAAAGGCGACTGACAAAGACATCGGCGAGAATGCCAAATCCACTTACGCCATCATCACTGGCAACGAGAAGGGCGTCTTTGAGATCACCACCGACAGCCAGACCCAGGAGGGTGTCATCATGTTGAAGAAGGTGAGCTGCCTGTTACATCTCCCAGCTGTCAACTGAATTTCTCCCACCGGCTTTACGTACATTTAGAGCACTGTATCTGCATAATTAAGAATACCCTGCCGTACCAGCACAACATAATGTAAGGGCATGTTCTGACACTTCACCAAACTTAACGCAATAGACTTAACGCTAGACTTAATCTTAATATTACCCTGCAAGGGTCTTGTATAATGATATTGTAGGAACTTCTTTCTATTGTAGGGAGACACTTTTGCAAATACTAAATTGGGTGGTTTTTATCATTATTATTATTATTATTATTATTATTATTATTATTATTATTATTATTATTATTACATGGTGTAAGTTGTGTGCCAGCTTCATTAAAAGGTTATGCAATAATGGTCAACAAGGGTCAGTTTTGGTATCTATATTCCAAGGATACTTTGCATAAATCACGATGTCGCTACACAGGCCTGGCCTAAACCACAATGCAATAGACATTCCAAGAAGAAGCTTGTGCCCAACACCCCAATGACAAATGAAGCTGTTTCAGTCAGTCAGCGCAGTATATTAGCTCTCTCCTTGAAGATGCCGGGAGAACTTTGCCTACAAATTGGTGCTTAGTAACAAAAGCCGGTCTTTCAGAGCGGAAAAAAATGTATCCTCCGACTTTACCTGCACTTCATCCTCACCCTAGTGTGAGGTATTTGCATATGAAAAAGTCATTGTATGCAAATCAAGGGCTCTTCATTCTGATGGAGCGAAATGGGCCACTTTTATCTCCCAAGGACATCTGTGGTGACTGCATGCATGGGAGCATGCATATTACATTCATACATACTGTACATATAGGAGTTCATAAAACGATACCATGCTGTGTCGCCCGGACCAGATGGGGGTATGAAATGGACATGTGCTCAGACAGTATGAAGAGAGAGATGCTTGATTTCAACAATGGCCATGGTGATAATGAGCACAGGAAATTACAGTGTGGCAATTTCATGCTAACATTTTATCCTCTGTAAATAAGGACAATTTTGTGACGGCCACTTCCTGAGCCAAATAGAGAGATGCACTTGCTTAAACACAAGAGCTCTGTGGCGGCAATACAATAAAAGGAAAAAAAGGCTGCTCACATTTTCTGTATCTGTCTTGCTTGCATGCAACATTTTATTTTTTTAATTCTTTTGGCTGTTGTGCACCACGTCCTTGCCACTGTGGAGCTTCTGGCTTGGAAGAGTCCGTCGCCTGAATAGCTAATAGCATGATGGATGGCTTTGCATGAGAACAACAGACTATCAGCAGCCTGCTTTCTCCCCCTCACCTCTCCACATGTCCACACGGAGGCCAAGTTCAAGGGAGATGAACACGGCTCCAGAGATTCACAAGCCCGATTTTTCTCCCTCTTTAAGCATCTGTCACAGAGCAGTGCTTGGCTCAGCCACAACAAGAGCAGCATTCTGCACAGGCCCCGTTTATCACAGCGAGAAAAACAAACAATTAAACGGAACAATTCAAACAAAGCTCTCTCTCTCTCTCTCTCTCTCTCTCTCTCTCTCTCACTCTCTCTGTTTCTCTCCCTATTTCTCTCTCTTCTCCTCCTGCCTCCATCTCTCTCTTCCTCTCTCCCACTCCCTATCTCTCCCTTTTCTGTCCTTTTCAACACTCTATCACACATGCACACACATAAATCCACATGCAAATAAATATTCCCTCCAAAACCGCTGTCAGCAATTGAGGACAAATTATGAAAGATCCTTTGGGGCAAGGTTAAAAATATTGATCTGAACAGGGCTGGAGAAGCATGGAGTGAGAAGTGTTTTTGTTGTTGCGGGGTGTAAGCTTTTTATCTCACACCCCTCAGGCCTTTGGTGGAGGGGGGTGGGGTGGGGGGTGGGGTTGTGTGGGATGTTCCACTTCCCCCAACAGCCGGCACTCGTCTTTTGAAGTCTCGGGAAATGAAAAGAAAAAAAGAATTCTCTGTTGTTTACAGGCACATCCTATGTCACTCACCACAGAGAGGAGTGTGACGCTCCTGCAGTAAGCGTTGAGAGGTATGGATGTGGGGAAAATCACAGGAGAAAAAAAAAAGAAAAAAGAAAGTTGTCAGCTTGCCCACCCCCCTTCCCCCTCAAACTATCAAAATAGTTTGTGCTCGCTGCCACACACTGGAGCCTCCGATGCCTTCCCCGTCAATAGGAACGCCACACACTGGAGCCTCCGATGCCTTCCCCGTCGATAGGAACGCCACACACTGGAGCCTCCGATGCCTTCCCCGTCGATAGGAACGCCACAAAAGGTGCGGACTGCATCGGTTCAAGAGCAGCCGTATTTAGCAGAAGCAGGATGAGGAAGGCAGCTGGAGCCGAGGGGGTCAGAGCAGAAGAAGGATGAGGAAGGCAGCTGGAGCCGAGGGGGTCAGAGCAGATATGGCTGACTCAGTGTGAGGGGAGTCAAAAGGGCACAAGCAGCTCAGAGAAGTGCCGTGTTGACTTCCTCTCCACTGTTCTTTTGGATTTCAAAATGGACTTGTGAGTGAACATGGCCAAGAAGTGGCTTTTGAAGCGATTACTTACTGCTGAAGTGCTCGCGTACAGGAGCTCTCTGACTGTATAAAAATGCAATTGCCACCATCGCTTCCTTTTTTTGTGTCTAAAGTTGAATGAAGTGAACTTTTAGAGCAAAAGTGCTGCATCCCACTTTGTGTCCTTCGAAATTTGCTAAAAGAGCACAAAAGTTGAGGGAAACTTTGTTTAGTTCAAATCAAGACCACAGCCCTATGGATTCTGCTGTTGCAGTGATACATACAGTATATGGACACTATTTCTGCACTAGACAGAGTCTCCGTGATGTATGTCTGAGACTTTGAAAGCCTCCGTGGTGTTGCTATGGTAATCCAAATGTATGTTTTTTGTTTCGGCCGCTTACTGAACCTGGGCGCCAGCAGGGGTTGCAGGAGGAGAGGACAGTTTAAATAAAAGGGACCGCGATCCTCGATAAGAGCTTCCTCGACCGCGCCGGTCAGCCTGGGGCGGGGGGGGGGGGTCTGTTCCCAGCACTCCCATAACCCCCCCCACCCTCCACCCGCCCCCTGATGCCAGCCCCAGCTGACTTCAAAGCCCCCTCGTTGGTAGGCCCTCTCCAGCTGCTCCACGCCCACGGCGCTGGCTGCCCTCGGCACCCGGCCAGTAGCCCGTGCCAGGACCTGGCCGAGGGGAAATGGGTTTTATTCTCTTTTTTTCCCCTCTCTTCCTTTTTTAAACATGGGGGTGTGTACCCTTCCCCAGTCCTATTCCCCATCGCACACCCACCTTCCCCGCAGCAGCGAAGGCCCCAGTTTAGCTTTGCCCATAAATAATAGTTAGGGAGCTCCAAGGTGCCTCGATCCCATTATTCTCCACGTGAAGGAGTGGCCACACACACACACACACACACACACACACACACACACACACACACACACACACACACACACACACAGGGGTGATTGTGAATATGGGCAGGGCTGGACCGGGATGGCCAGAGTGTAAAAGTGTGACATTTTTATCCCTTACAAATAGAATCTGACGAGGAGAGTATTAAAGTGCGTGGACATGTTTTAAATCTGGCTCTCCCGTTTCTGAAGAGGGAAGAGGTGTGTGTGGGTGTTGGCGGCGGGGGTGTTGTTGTTGTCAGAATAATTGCTAAGGCAGGTCTTCCTTGCTTGCCCACTGCCTTGTGGAATATTTGTGGCCTGAAGTCTTGAAATACTAGCCTCTGTTTAGCACTCATCAGGGGGGATCTGAAATAGCTATCCAGCAAGGGGATTTACAGATTTTCTTTATCTGATACCTCAATAATTCCTCCCCTCTACAGTTTATCGCCGGCGAGAAGAGTGGAACATTGTTATTGTCATGCTTTTTTGGGCTTGCATAATTATATCTTGAGAGAGCACAAACATACAAATTACTGTTTATTTGTTTGTTTGTTTGTTTTTCATGAAAGAAATCGTGTGATTTGTAATTAGATTAACCTTATTTGCAGCCATAGTGTAATCCACAACAGATGCCGTGTCTGACTACAAATTAATTAAGCCCAGATTGCTTTAGGTGAAATTCTGGTTATTGCTAATACCCAAAGCCTTTCTCCTTCCTTTTGTTCTGCTTAGCATAGTCTTTTTTCTCTCAGTCATGATTTACAGCAATATTGTCCGAGGATTCGAGATGGCACTGTTGCTCCCACAGTTGCAATGCCTCCAAACTTTCATCCATCAACATCAGGTTAATTTGTTCTCACTGCGATGGTCATTAGTGAGGGACATTTGTCTCCGTCTCGTTCCACAGCCCCTGGACTTTGAGACCCAGAAGCACTATAACCTGACGGTGGAGGCGACCAACGTGCGTTACGGACCCAATGGCCCCTTCAAGGACACCACCATTGTCCGAATCGCGGTGGAGGACGCCGACGAGCCTCCCATCTTCACAAGAGTGGCCTACATGATGGACGTGAAGGAGAACGCCCCAATCAATACCATTATCGGATCAGTGACCGCACGCGACCCCGATGCTGTCGGCAGCTCCATCAGGTAGGAGCGGGCATTCATTCATCGCCACACAAATCCAGTCTCACAATGCACAGTATGTGTCTGTGTGTGTGTGTGTGTGTGTGTGTGTGTGTGTGTGTGTGTGTGTGTGTGTGGGTGTGTGTGTGTGTGGGTGTGTGGGTGTGTGTGTGTGTGTGTGCGTTTGTGTGTGTGTTACCCCTTGTGCCGCCTCTGTTGTTGGGAGATGTTTAACATCTCTGTAGACAATCTCAGCCGGCCTCGAGTGGTACATTTTCTTGAAAACATCAGAAGGGCACTTTGGAGAAGGTTATATAAGTAATTTCTTTTCATCTTGGCCAGCGTACCATTACATCTTATGTGACGTATGAGCAACATACATGTGACAACACTCAACTGGTTGTGTAATTGCAATAGAGGGAAACAGTACACTGGTGTAGTCACTGTCTATCATCATCACCATCATCATCATCATCATCACCTTCTGCTAGTTCTTCATCCTCTTCCTCTTCTGCTCCTTCTTCATCATTACCTACTGTGAAGTAATCATGCAATGCACATCCTCATCTTCATCATTACCTGCTGTGAAGTAATCATGCAATGCACATCCTTATCTTCACAATGTCTCCAAAACAGTAGCTGCTTTAAACAAGCTTGTTTTCCCCATTTCTTTTGTTTTCCCTCGTGTGATATTGCCTCGGCTGCTGATCTATGTGCAATA
Organism: Alosa pseudoharengus; assembly: GCF_046254945.1. Taxonomy (NCBI): domain Eukaryota; kingdom Metazoa; phylum Chordata; class Actinopteri; order Clupeiformes; family Clupeidae; genus Alosa; species Alosa pseudoharengus. The sequence goes on along the minus strand of NW_027468630.1, from coordinate 930,583 downwards.
ATCAGTGTCACACATCATTTGTGTGTGAGGGTGTCTGCGAGTGTGACTTAAACAGTCATCATAAACTCTGCTGCCTCGGCGGCTTCCACTAGCAGCTGCAAGTCAGAGCGTGTGTTTCTCATCGTAATGAGGCGTCGGGATCAATTGTTTCCTTTTCTCTTTTGGGGGAAGAAAAAGAACCGAATAATTTGCCTTGACTTTAGCAAGGCATTCCCTGCATTTTAAAAGCCCAACAATTGAGGAGTATGTTCTCCATCTCTCTCTCTCTCTCTCTCTCTCTCTCTCTCTCTCACTCTCTCTCTCTCCCCCCTCAATAAAGGAGTATGCCCACCCCTCTCTCTTTCTCTCTCTATGCCTGTTTTTGTTTTCAGATCTCAGATAGATAGATAGATAGATAGATAGATAGATAGATAGATAGATAGATAGATAGATAGATGTTGCATAAATAGTAACAATATGCACTGCAATTCACTTTTTTATTTCACTGGGGTGATAAAGTGTTTTTCATTTATTCCTTACTTTGCCTTTGAGCTGGCATATTGCATGGTCCTGTCTTCATTTAATTCCTCCCAACTTGTGTTGACTGTAAGTTAATCAAGACTGCTGACTGGAGACGTGTGCAGGGATATGGGCTCTCTTGGTTAGGTGTACAATACATGTGCCATGTATAAAAAGTCAGATTGTCACACTGTTTTTTCTTGTCGTTTTTGTTAACTTTCTTTCTTTCTTTCTTTCTTTTTGCATTCTTTCTGATTACATCTAAAAAAAAGTAGAAAACTATCTTTTGGACACAACACACTGTCCATCCATGAAGCAGCAGCAGCAGCACACTATTGTGCATCTGTGACCCTCCCAGTGGAATAGCCGACCTAATTAAAAGAAGGAGGGGGGAGTGAAAGGGACATTCAGGGATAGCCATGTTCATCTGTGCCTAAGGCTCTGTTATTCTCCTAAACACCCGCAGAACACAATCAAACATAGGAACTGCTTAGCACATTTAATTAAAACACAATTGCCAATGACATGTTTAAAAGGTATACAAGACTCCTTTTGAAAAAGAGCGCAGGACATAAGTGGTTTCCTCTGCAGGCAAACCACAATGTGTATAATCCAAAATTGTATTTATTTGTTTATCTCGCCTGTTTAGCTGATTTTTTGTATTTATGTATTAATTTATTTTATTTTTATTTATTTCTTCACTTCCTCCTTTTCTCCCCACATTCGTCTGTCAGTTTGATTGACATGTAGCAGAACATTTCGGGCTCTGTCTCCCTCCACTCGGCGAAACTGTCAGTGTCTGATGGAAATCCACTCAGTCTCCCAACGACTGGTCCCTGGTGGCCCCTGCTGTCTGCCTGTGTTTTAAGTGTCACGCTACCGTGGAGCACTCCTCCTGGACTTCAGCATTCTCTCCTCTTAGGAGTTACAATGGTTTGTCAGGGGGAAAAAATAACATGGCTGGAGTCATAGTTGTCTTCCCTTACATTCTGAATCTTTTGGGAGATTACTGTTAGTGTGTTTTAGTTATTTAGAGTGTTTGTGTATGGTATTTCTTGGCTGTTTTTAATGTTTTATTCTTGAGAAGAGAACTTATTTTTTTGTTTCACTCTTTATTTCGTGTTTCTGTTCCCCCCTAACAAGACACCAGGGGCACCTCTAAGGTTGACCAGATGGACAGTTCCTAAGTCAGAATGCATTATTGTCTAGGTAGAAGCAACTAAGTTGGTATTTAGTCCAGCACATCAGAACAGAAGCAGTCTTTTCAGAATCAGGGCTTGGATTTACAAGAACCATACTTACGGATGAAGTAGTAATAGACATCACCAGTATGTCAGATTTGCAGACAAATATTACATGTTTTGTTTTCATAAAGCACCTTGTGCCATAAGGGAGTACATACTGTAGGCCATGAAGGTTCCGAGGGTTGACCAGGGCAAGGGCAGGGCCAAACAAGAATCGAGACAGTTGGGTCAAAGTCACAGCCCATAAAATGGAATGGCATTTTGAGACAGTAGTTTGCAATATTTATATTGTCTGCACTTTATGCATGTTTTATGTATTTAAGTTACTTGATAACAGACTGAACATTTTGTACTTAATAACTCAATGTGATGACTATTATTTATTTTTTATGTGTCACTACATATTTGTCACAATGTATTTGGGGGAAAGGAACCTTTTATGGTGTAGACAAACGTGATAAGTACATGCACATACAGTAGTAACTACATTGCATTGTTGACACTTAATATAAAGAGCACTGAGGTATTCATGCAGACACCAAGACTTGAATAATTATCGTAGCCCATGTACCACAACCTTGTATAATGTTTTGGGGAAGTAAAGCTTGCCAGTGAAAAACGAGTGTTGTCCTACACAGAACAAAATGGATATGGCTCCAGGAGGGTGTCTCCCATTTAGCAGCCCCTGGGGGCCAGAGGGGTGCTGTGGTGTGGACCGGCTCAGAGCTGGCGTGTTTTACTTTTTATTCCCAAATAAAAGGCTGATGCCTCCCCTCGCCTAATGACCTATCAGAGGGAAGTGAACATTAATGTGTGCTATTTAGAGGCCCGTGCAGCCTCCTATCTGCATAAGGGTGTTAAAAAATAGGGCCTTTTAAGGCTGATGGTTCTTTAATGTCCTCCACCGCTCATCCACGGGCCCTTAATTAATCCTTAGGTGATCATTATTGAGTTCCCACTGGCTTTAACATATATTAATCTGTGGGAGTTCCTGATGGATTAAGTATCATTAAATGGAAGACCCATAGGGATGGCCTCAAACTGTTACTTGTGTACCACAGCTGCCAGATGACTTTGGGATGGTTGCGGACCAGCTCCGCCACATTAGTGGCTGCACTCTGGCTCTCAATACACGCTGGTGTGCTTGCCACTCTGGTCATCCCTGCTCTTCTCTCATTTACAGGTATTTTATTGATCGGCACACTGACCTAGAGAGGCAGTTCAATATCAACGCGGATGACGGCAAGATTACGCTCGCCAAGCCACTGGACAGAGAGACTGACATGTGGCACAATATCACAATCACAGCCACAGAAATCCGTAAGTGTAACCGGAATGCCACAGAAATCCGTAAGTGTAACCGGAATGTTTTAAGTCACGGGCAGCCGTGGCCTACTGGTTAGCATTTCGGACCTGTAACCGGAGGGTTGCCGGTTCGGACCCCGACCCGAGTAGGCACGGCTGAAGTGCCCTTGAGCAAGGCACCTAACCCCTCACTGCTCCCCGAGCACCGCTGTTGTTGCAGGCAGCTCACTGCACCGGGATTAGTGTGTGCTTCACCTCACTGTGTGTACACTGTGTGCTGTGTGTGTTTCACTAATTCACGGATTGGGTTAAATGCAGAGACCACATTTCCCTCACGGGATCAAAAGAGTAGATATACTATAGTATATACTATAAACTAAGTCATGTCCACGACGTGTGTTATGTGTATGTCTAATGTTTCTGAGGTGAATAGAACAAGATGAGCCATTTTATGAAATTGTGTGGGTGAATTTTTTTGCGTTGTAAATTTATTTTATTTATTTTTTTATTTATTCATTTTTTACTTTTACCTCATTCAACATGTTTCTATGGTCACTACAGTGGATTAATATGCTTAGGCTAAACCACAGTACATTTACTTATAACCAGTGTTTCTACAGCTTATCTCTTATGAACTTTGATGTTGTTTAGCCAAGACACATTTTCAAGTTTCACATCTCTCTCCAGTCCTTTTAAATTAAAAATAGTATTTAAAGTCTAGCTTTCACTATTGTGTAAAATAAGTGAATTCAGGCAGTTATTCAATGAACCACATCTGTTATGGGCTCACTTCGCAGTTCAAACAATCAAACGTTCGAATCATGCAGGCGTTAAATATGTTTGTCTGCTGGAGTTTGATTGAATTAAACAGCTCAGTAGTCAAACTTTGTGGAAGCAAAGTATATTAAGGCGTATCAAGTAAACACTTTTAACTCACACTAGACTTGTTTACTGCAGTGCCAGCATCCATTTCAGATAATGCAACATCTGTGATCCAGGAAACTGACTTGCTGCACAGAATCTGTGAGGCAGAACCATAGGCAGTATAAAGAAGCATATGTGAAAAACCATTTGCATGTTAATTGTAAACAGGGGAGCATGCGGGCGATAAAACTCAAAATTGTGTAGATGTCTTTTTATTGTTCTTGTTTCTTCCAAGTAAACAAAATATACTTCCCTTGCCACCGTAACATTAGAGTTGTACAAGAAGTGCATGGTGGCTCATTTTGGGGGGGTTTCAAATCACAGAGTAGCAAAAGACAGACTCACCAATTCAAATAACTGTGGCAAGCCGAAACTGCATTTCGTAAAACGTTTGCGTAGTCGTCTCATGTCTTACTTGGTGTTGTCTCACCTGGCTCCACACCGTGTGTCAAAGTATCTGTGACGAGAGATAGTGGCGGCATGGCGAACAAGGGGAAAGAAAATTGGGCAGCACAAATAGGGTAGTGTTGACCGCCTCCTTCCAGCTGAACAGCCCCCAGGCCTCTGTAGCTGAGAGAGAAAGAGAGACGAAAGAGATTGTTTCCTCTGCACTCTCTCCGATACCATCCCATCCCATCCCTGCTTGCCACCCATGCACAGACTCGTTCTGCTGTTTGCACGATGACATCTGACTAATCAGATTTAATTCCCCTGTTGCCACGGAGAACCAAAGTCCCTTTAACAGCCCTGCTTCAGAGTGGGTGGACTAGGGAGGTTGGGAATGAGTTTGTGTGTGTGTGTGTGTGTGTGTGTGCGTGTGTGTGTATGTGTGTGTGTGTGTATGTGTGTGTGTGTGTGTGTGTGTACGTGTGCATGTGTGTTTGTCAATGTGTTTACTGTATATGTGTGGTTTGACAAGGACTAGAACAAGAATATTATATATTTTTTCCATCATTTTATTCATTTTACCTCTGTATCACTCCGGCAAGTGATTTCTACTCCTTCAGAACCGAATGGAGTTAATCTATTAGAGCTGATTCTTCACATCATTCTCACACTGATTGTCAAATGGCCACTCCAAACCCTTTCCTCATTAATTTTCTCTCATACCATATGAACACACACACACACCCACACACACACAAACACACACACACACACACACACACACACACACACACACACACACACACACACACACACACACACACACACACACACACATACACACAGACACACACACACACGCGGTCCAAGGGCACAACAGTGAAATGTGGACTAGTAATAAAAACCCAAATGAATACCTTCACCCGCACATCATAACGCATCTAGCGAGCCGGGTCACCCTGCGCACATCATAACGCATCTAGCGAGCCGGGTCACCCTGCGCACATCATAACGCATCTAGCGAGCCGGGTCACCCTGCCCTTGAGACTTCACCCGCACATCATAACGCATCTGGCGAGCCGGGTCACCCTGCCCTTGAGACTGTTCAGCAGCAGCTTGTTACGGCCGCCTCCATTCAACACCACTCCCCACGTCAATATTATTTGGAGTGGCACCGGAGCTGGAGACTGGCTCCAAATGAACAGATAATTGCTTTTAAAGTTAGTGGTTGGTACACTGATTAAATACAATTATTTACAGGGGTCCTCAAAAAATTGCAAATTGCAGCTGCTGAATAATTCTAATAAAAAAAACGAATCTAATTAAATAGCCCTTTATTGTCTTTTTTCAGACTTCAGCTGTCACCATTTCATTAATATTCATGTTTTTAAAAAATCTTCATGTACAGTATAATACATGGTGCATGTACAGGGGGATTTCAAACACACTTTGACTATGCCAGGTGTGTGTACATGTTTAGCATACTTGATAGCTGCCAGCTCACAGACTGATATAGCTGAAATAGAAAAGAAATAAATAATAGTATAAAAATATTAATAGTTAAATAAATAAAGAAATAAATACAAAGAAGAATCCTCTGGAAAAACACAAATCTGGGTCATTGAATGTACCTGGGATTTGAAGTGGCTTCTCTCTCTTTCTTCTCTTTTTCTTGTTTCATGCAGCCCCTCTCTCTTTCTTAGGAAACCAGAGCCAGATTTCACGGACCAGGGTGTCCATTAGAGTCTTGGACATCAACGACAATGCCCCCGAGTTTGCCACCGAATACGAGGCTTTCCTGTGTGAGAATGGGAAGTCCGGACAGGTAAAGAGGCATCAATCAGCCGAGCCGCTGGGCTTTTGGCCTGCATCCCCTTGGTAATGCAGCCAGAGTGAATTACAACCCATTTACTTCTCAGGGGTAGAGAACAGACCAATGCTGCTATGTGGCCCTTTTTTGCAACTGTCATGAAGGAGAAAAAGAGGGGGAGGGAGAAAGAGAGGGAGTGTGGGAGAGATAGAGAGATAGCCAGAGAGAGAGAGAGAGAGAGAGAGAGAGAGAGGAAGAAGAGAAGGTGGCCAATGTGAGAATGGAATCCAGTCAGAGCTGATCTAACCTGGCCATATTTCAAAAGCATCCTCTCTGCTCTCCTCCTGATGGGCTCCTCCATCTCCAGGTGCTGTGTGGTTTCAAGTGGTCCACACACTGGCTTTAGCCATCCATACAGATAATACAATTCAAAGGGAACATAGAAGCGATTTTATATTTTACAGTGAAAGCTTAATTGAAAGCTTTATTATTTTCTGATATTTCTTTCTGTTTCCTATCTTTTCTCTCTCTCTCCCTTTCTCTCTCGCTCTCTCTGTCTCTCTTTCTCTATCCCTCTCTCTCTCCTGTTATGAGGCATCAGGATGTGGAATAAGGGACACCCATTTTAAGGACATGCTCACTAAATAATTCAAATGATGCCATTTGGTGCACACACACACAAATACACACAGACGCACGCACGCACGCACGCACGCACGCACGCACACACACACACACACACACACACACACACATAAAAACAGACACATGCACTTCCATAGGCCCACAGACCCAATTTGAGTCATTCCAAAGTAGTTGTCTCCACAGGGGCAGCAAAGGGATGATGACAGTGTTAGGAAGCCTTTTCCCTTTGACAAATGATTCCATCATAAAGAAGAACAGCTTTGTCACAGCTCTTGTGGCAGATGTATAGATGGACTTTGGACTCAGATGTGTGCCACCGAAAAGACAGGAGCCCATTGATAAAGGTGTCTAATTTCATGAGTGAATGGGACAGATTTGTCATCCTATCTAGGCCACTGTCACAGCCAGGGCTTCTTCCTCCCTCCCTCCCTCCCTCTCTCTTTCTCCCTCTCTCTCTCGCTCTCTCCCTCTCTCTCTCTCTGATGACAATAACAAAGCAAGAAAGGAGAGAAAAAACAGTAATGGATGACTTGGCCCTCTGGTGTCTTGGATCCCATTTCTCTAACTTTGTTTCCACAGGTGATCCAGACAGTCAGTGCTGTAGACAAGGACGACCCAATCCAGGGACACCTCTTTGAGTACCGCCTGCCCCCAGAAATGCTCAACAACCCCAATTTCTCCATAAAAACCAATGGAGGTGAGAACCCACACTGCCTTCACAAGAAAATCAAAAGAAACAAAGCAAAACAAAACAATAATGGGAACTGCGAAAAAGACATTCACCAGCACAGACCTCGGGCAAAGTTGTTGTTTCCACCCATGTGAAAGGAGGGGGGTATCTGGCAGACGTAGCATTTCCCAACAGTTGGCAGATGCACTATTGTCTGGACATCAGCTATTTTTTACTCCCCAGTGCATTTTGAAAGAAAGCAAATGAACGTGATCCAATTCATGACCAGGGAGGCTTAGTCCGGCAGCTCCACGCAAGGTGACTTCATGGCACTCGTAGAGGAGGTGGCAGATGGCTCCAAATTTTCTAAATACTGTGATTGGCTTAGCATGCTAGTTCATTTCTATTTTTTTCTTTCTCCCTCTATTATTTTCCTTCTCTCAATCCTGTGATTGGTTAAAAAGTGGAGCTAGTGCTGTGCCTGATGTTGCATAATGTTTTGGAGAAGCTCGGGGCGAAGAGTCTTCATCTGGGTCCGTCAGTCTGTGCTGGTGCATAAGCTTCAGCTGTTGTGTCTGCTCTTCTAAACTAAAGAAACAAATACACCCAATGTGTGTGTGTGTGTGTGTGTGTGTGTGTGTGTGTGTGTGTGTGTGTGTGTGTGTGTGTGTGTGTGTGTGTGTGTGTGTGTGTGTGTGTGCGTGTGTGTGTGTGTGTGTGTGTGCGTGCGTGCGTGCGTGCGTGCGTGTGTGTGTGTGTGTGCAGGGTGCGATTTGTGTAAAAACCAGAGGGGGGGATGATTTTGAATAAGTTTGTAAACCCCCCCTCCCCCCCCACCCAAAAAATAAATAAAAAAATGAACGAACGATTCATAGCCTAGTAATGTCATGGCTAATAATACCCTATATTGTTTTTGCCACCTTTGTAACATTTTAGTTTTAGTTTACCGTGGTGTATGACTTTAAACAGCGAGTGTGCTTGGTATGATGATCAGCTCCTCTAATGCAGGGTAGGACTACGTTTTGTCAAGCATACAAATTCACCTTGTTCTTGCCCCATCTGAAATGACTTCTCTACTTTTGCTGCCTCCATCCTTTCTGTATTTGTTGTGTAAAAAAAACGTTGTATATGACGGCACTGAAGTCTTAGTGAATTGGCTAACAGTGTTAGTTGGTAACCAAATAGCCTACACATTGCTACACGCTGCGTAGGCTACGTGCATTCTCTCTCCTGCTGATTTGCGTTCAGCCAAGTGCGTAATATTGCAAAAGTTGAAAAAATAAATGTGTTTATTGTAGCCTACAGAAAATAAATAGCCTATCATACTGTCAGTTAATTGCCTACAGTGCAGTGAAGAGTTTGGAGAGTAAAGTTATAGGGCAACTTGGAAGTTTTATGAAAATAATTTACGAACCAGAACATAAAGACCATGAAGCTTCTATTTCTTGCAGCTGTTAAAACACCCGCTAGATAGTTTAAATACCCACCAACATTCGTTTTTGCAGTAGGCCTACAGATTATTTCTAAAAGTTATTTATCTACTACTGGCTGATTTATCAAACGAGTGCTTTCTCGTTCGTCCTCCGCAAACTACAGGTGTTTCGGTATAGAGCCATTGAATAAGCGATGCCAAGCAATTTCTGTAACACTTTTTGTGACATTCAGCAAATATCTCCTCATTTAATGTAAGTTCCTTCGGACAATAGGCCTACGTTCTACTCTACGTGCAGTTGTCCTCCATCTCAGTTCAATCAGTTTTCTCATTTTGAAGGTTCTAAAACATTATTATGCTTCACTGAATCCTTCTCGTTTTCTTTCATTTGTCCAGCTAACTTTTCCATTGAACCTAGCCATTTATGATGGATTACACACTCGACATTCTGAAATGTCCTGCACGATCAAGGCCAAATTAAGTTATCACGCAGCCACTGTGTCAGCAGCATCAGTGCTGACGGTGACGGTGCGTTTCTGATGTCAGATTATAATGTAGGCTAGCCTACTAGACTGTTCTCACGTTGCAGCGCTTTACTTATATGAAGTAGCATTAATCAATATGAGGGGCAGAGGGGGATAAATGTTGTCCCCCCCGACGATAAAAATAATTTAGCAGAGGTAGGGATAGGAAAACCAGAGGGGGGGAAATCCTAACCATCCCCCCTACAAATCGCACCCTGTGTGTGTGTGGCGGAGGTGTGTGTGAAAGTAATTAACATCAAAATGATACATGATACATGATACAATGATACATTTGTCAAATAAAAAAACACCTATTTTTCTGGCAGTAGAGCAGGACCAGATTCACAAGGCATTTTATCTTAGCGCTAAGAGTAGTCATAAATTGCACTAAAAGTTTTTTTTCCGTAAGTCGGAGTTTCCTCTTAATATAAAACCTATTCACAAAATTTTAGTAAGGACAAATGACAACTCCTTAGAAAAGATAAGAGCTCTGTTGCTATGGTTGACGTCATTTCTCATGCACAAGGTTGCTTGCAGTGACCACAGAGATTGGGGGATGATAAGTGACGGGTCTTTGCTGGCAAGGCATGTGCTACGAGTCCCGGGAAGGACGAGAGATAAATAAATAAATAAATAGATAAATAAATAAAGATGACAGGCTACAAAGCAAATAGCCCAGTAATTGAATACGCTACGGATTGATGCAGTATGTTTGCAACGTTTTTTTATTTTTATTTAATTAATCTGTATAAAGACACGTTTGCATAGACGAGAAGCAATTTAATTTGATTTACAACTAAACATTACATTCAGTTTAAATCTTAACAATGAATGGTTTTGGTTGCTGTTTGTGGTGTTATTGCATCCCTTACAATGCACAATTATATTCTCGTGAATTGAGATCTCATGTAAGTGATTCAAAACATTGTGACGTGGAATGCTACAAACAGCTGCTTACGACTGTTTGCGAATATGTTTTTGCGAGTTAGTCTCGACTACTTCTAACCTATCCCAGACATGTTGATCCGGGTGCTACTTTTAACTCTAGAATGCTTTGTGAATTACTCTTAGTCAAAACAATTAGGAGTCCTAAAGTTACGACTGACTAGGGAACTACAACTACAAACACTTTCAGCTGTTTTTTGGTATGTCTGGTAAGGACTGAATCGTCAGTTACTGTCAAGAAACCCTGCTGATATAGTTCTGAGAACTCAAATGGGGCAAACAAAGAGGGCTGAGAACGCCTCTGTTAGATGAACTTACTGAGGTGCTATTAAAGATCACTCAGAGCTCAAGCTTGGAGTTGACACTGACTGGTTTTAATAACAACTCAGAGCATAAGGGATTAGATCAAAATATCTGTCTGTGTTTCTGTTCAGTTCTTAAAATGACTTTAGGAAAGAGAGAAAGAGTGAATGAAAGAGAGAAAGTAAGAGAGAGAGAGAGAGAGAGAGATAAAGAGAGAGAGAGAGAGTCATGTGTCTCTGCAGCAGCTGTCACTCAAGCCCAGGGGTTGGCTAGGCCCAACAGAGCATTGGCATGATGTTGGCTTCTCTTTCACACTCTCTCTCTCTATTTCTCTCTCTCTCTCTTGCTCTCTCACACACACACTATCTCTCTCTCTCGCTCTCTCTTGCTCTCTCACACACACACTATCTCTCTCTCTCTCTCTCTCTTGCTCTCTCACACACACACTATCTCTCTCTCTCTCTCTCTCTTGCTCTCTCACACACATACTATCTCTCTGTCTCTGTCTCTCTCTCTTTCTCTCTCTCTCCTTTACCGCACACACTCTCTTTCCCGGACACACTCACACAGATATTGGCCTGGGAACACTCAAATGGACATGCTGACCATTCATTTCTTAAGCAGCCAGTGCAGCACCAGTTACAAAGAAAGAGGTAGAGGAGAAAACAGTTTGCAATGGTCAAATAAAATAAAGCTTTCACTGAATCCATTAATATACATTAGTGTTTTGCATAACCCAAATTATTTTGCTCTGTCAGCATTGCTGCTGTCCGAGTGATGCAATACAAAAGCCATAGTATACCCTCTAGTTTAAACCGTAATAGAAAAATAGGCAGTAATAATCGATAGTTGTGTATATGCCAACCAAGAGCAAGCGCTAGCCAAATTGCTCACTGAGATAGGTTTGTGTTGCCTTCCAGGAGAAAAAACATTGACATGAATTACCAAGTTTGTGTTGCCTTCCAGGAGAAAAAACATTAACATGAATTACCAAGTTTGTGTGTCATTTGTCTGCTCCTGCGCTTCTGCACCAGAGGATTGCATTCCCCTGGTTTTAAACCAGTGGGTTAAATTACCTTATCCAACATGACACCGACTGCAGCATATGGCACCACCACGTTCTTCTGTATAAATCATACTGATGGCTTGTTAGAGACCAGAATCAACAACATCTGGGCTAACGCTCATCTAAGCAGCGAGAGTCACATGACTGTGGTTTTTGAGGTAAATATAGCATGGCATAGAGCAAACTCATCTGTTAAAGACCAATTAATTGCATATTTCTCTCCTTTCTCTCCTTCTTACTTCTTCCCTTTTATCTCTCTCTCTCTCTCTCTCCTCATATCCCACTCTCTCTAGTTTAGATATGTATTAGTCTTCCACTTATGAGTCAACAAAAAATATCTACTGGGTTTTTTGTTGCTGTATAAAGGAGTAAGCTTCTATTCTTGTCTGAAAGTTCCCACCTGGGTGCTACAGGTGTACCAGTTCACCCGTATGGGGGGAAAGAGGCAATATCCAGACCTCAGTGGCCCTGTCAGGCACTTTTGCTCACTATGATAGGCACTTTTGCTCACTATGATAGCTCTAATTGAGGGGAACCCACAGCAGCGAGCCCAGGGCTACCCAGAGGCCAGGCCTCCCACCAGTTCTGCCAGCTCTGGACTCAAAGAATACAGCCAAAGAGCTTTTTAAGCTGTCCGACACACACACAGAGGCACACGCACACACCTACACACACAGACACAGACATAGACACACACACACGCACACACACACATACACATTCACACACACATATACACATCACAGGAGAAGCAAGAGCCTGGAGTAAAACACAAAGTAAAAATGTTCTTTTTTTTCTTTTTTAATTTACCATGCAATGATATTCACATATGAGATTTTACTTGTTTATTGGACTGCTTTTAAACAGTCAGTTAATATTTAAGGATGTAATTTGCCCTCTTTGATGTGTATTAAATTACTTTGTGATCTCAGAAAGACATGCATTTGCATATTTTATTATGGTGTTTAAACAATGTTTGTGCCAGTAAATCTCCTAGAGCACAATTTCCCTCTGTACCGCAATATACTTTCTCGTTTTATGATGTTTTAACTGACTGCAGCTCAGTAAGACATTTGTTTATTCAGCCCCCAAGATGCCTTCATAGACAATGTGATATTACAAGCACTCCATTATCTCCATGGATGTTTTTTATCTTTGTGTGCGTAAATTCACTTGCCTTGCATCATTACTATACATTCATAAATATTTCATTGTGAAACCTCTCAGATACTCATCAGACTGTGGGAGCACACTAGAGGTCTTTAGAAGAGTAGTTTAGGAGGTTCCTGAAGTACAGTATATAATCTGAGTGCATTAAGAGGTAGCATGCAGGAGCTACTCATCATCGAAAGATAAGTAGATCTAATGAGTAATGAGTAGAGGAGGGCCAGTTAGTGCTTCAACTGAATTGATTTGCTTTGTCATCAGTAATCATCAGTTACTTCTGAAGTCCATACATATGTGTTGCCATAGAGCAGGGCCTCTTAAAGAAGAAAAACACATGCTTCTGAACATGGCTGGGCTAAGCTGCTGCTTTGCAGTCACAAATAGTGCCACGTGTGTTCAGCTCTTGCATTGACATGCTTTGTGTTCACAGTCTTGTGGGGGTACCCAGATACAGATTGCATGTTGGCATAAGGAGGAAATAGGGTCTGGGATATGTGAAAAGCACATCTGGACCAAATGTGGTCTGGTAATCTGTAACCATAATCTGTGCTTAATGTCTTATGGTTGTGCCATCATGGTATAGAAATAGGAAAAGTACAGAATCCATTTGCATGACAATTCCTCTCATTCGTTTGTGTCCCTCAATTTTCCTTACAGATAACACAATAAGCGTCGTGGCCAAGCACGACACATTCCGGCGACAGAAGCAAGAAATGTATTTCCTGCCCATCGTCGTGATTGACAACGGCAATCCACCATTGAGCAGCACCAACACTCTGACCATTCGCGTTTGTGGATGCAGCAGGGAGGGCATTGTGCAGTCCTGCAACGTTGAAGCTTATGTGCTTCCCATTGGTCTCAGCATGGGAGCGCTGATTGCGATATTGGCCTGTATCATTTTACTCTTAGGTAAGTTGCTTTCCAACACCTGATCCCTGTAAAGGCAATGTGACACTCATTCCTAGCAATCAAAAGGAAATCAGGGTGATTTTCATCTCACTTTGTCAGGTCCTCAATTGTGCCGTGAGCGACGAGTAGCACTCTCTTTGAACAAAACTAATTTACTTATTTTTAAATTGTGCTGGGAAGGTTTAATCAGATCCTTGGGTTTTCTTTTCCTTCAAGTATCTTTCTTTGTCATGTGCCGCTTAGAATTACTGATCCAAATCTGCATTCCTTTCTTCTGCAGTCATCGTCGTGCTATTTGTGACGCTACGGAGACACAAAAACGAGCCGCTGATCATCAAAGATGACGAGGACGTGCGGGAGAACATCATCCGCTACGACGACGAGGGCGGCGGAGAGGAGGACACCGAGGCCTTCGACATCGCCACGCTGCAGAACCCAGACGGCATCAACGGCTACCTCCCGCGCAAGGACATCAAGCCCGACCTGCAGTTCATGCCCAGGCAGGGTCAGCACGGCGGGCCCAATGGCGTGGATGTCGACGAATTCATCAACGTGCGGCTCCACGAGGCCGACAACGACCCCACGGCGCCCCCGTACGACTCCATCCAGATCTACGGCTACGAGGGCCGGGGCTCCATTGCGGGCTCCCTCAGCTCGCTGGAGACGGCTTCCTCGGACTCGGACCAGAACTACGACTACCTCAGGGAATGGGGTCCGCGCTTCAGAAGACTTGGGGAGCTCTACTCGGTGGGAGAGAGTGACAAGGAGACTTGACCTAAGACCAATACAAACATTGTTCCACCCCCCCTCCCGTTTCGTTGTGTATTATGCCACATGGGTGACCAACAGTAGACACAAGCCACTACAAGAAAAACAAAAGGGGGGGGAGAGGCACCTTTTTAATTCATAGAGAGACGTGAAGCATTAGTCATCTACCACATCAGTTGCATCGTAATGTTGAGCCGAGCTAAACAGTGTCTATATTAGGAGGTCTATGATTCTTGTGGAGTGTGATTTAGATTCTATTATCGAGTGTCTAGCAGTGTTTATGGGTGTTCATTGTTCACTGTGACCACCGGAAGCATCAACATCGGGATTCTGGGTCAGTTCTTGATGAGGATGAGGAAGAGGAAGAAAGGGTGGAGACTTTGGGTCATGAAGAGAGACAGACTGTCCTCCACAGCTTGCTGGACACATCTCGGCAGAGGCCACGCCAGGGCAAAGGCAACACTCCCCAGCTATCAGAGATCTCTTACCGTTCAATCAGAGAGAAAGAAAAATAATAACAAAAATTGACCAAAAAGCAATATACTGTATCGATCCGCATTACTTTGTTGAATGTATTTATGATTTACTAGAGAACTAGGCATAAAAGATTACAAAGTATTGGCTTTAATAGGCATTAGTTGAGGTAATATTTGATACTTTAGGTGGCCAAGTTTATTTACCAACTGGACGAGCCAGATGGCTTGCTTTATACAACTCTTTGTATTCACATGCTCCTGATGTGGTTCGCACTCAAAGAATATTAGCCTATTAAAAGTGTGACTTAAGTGAAGACAACAAATGGAAATGTAGAAACATTGAGGCCTTCTTTTTACAGAAGCGAGTATTAAATACAGATGTATTCAACTGTTTTTGGAAATTGATGTGTTTCCTCAAAGTAGTATGATTTATATGTCAGTGTGTAAATATTCATTGCCAGTTGTCTTTTTCGTGCTAAAGGTAAATTTGTGTCACTTCAAGTCTAATTTCCTTACTTATTTCACATTTATTTCTTATTAAGTTAATTCTACTAAATCTCTAACCAAGACGCTCTTTTGTAAAAGCTATACCATACTGTAAATGACACAGTAAGCTCACTGGCAGGAGCTACATGTCACTGTAAAGACTATGACGACTCCCATTTAGAGATTAGAAGAAAAAGGTGGTATTACACAGTATGTGAATATGGACAAAATTACTGTGGACAACATTGTCAGTGATTATTTAAGCACAATAGCTGGAGAAATTGAGTTCTTATCTGACCCCTGGAAACTTCAAGCGAATATATTTTCTATTAGACATTTTATCAGACAAAAAAAGAAATAATTCAAATAAAGTACAAAATGCAGACATTTTGCGTATTGTCTTACCCTGTACCATACTAAGGAAAACAAAGCAAAAACAAACAAACAAAAAAAACATTATCTGTAAATAGAGTTTCTGCTGATGTTCTTAGCTTTCTTTGAGCGATAGGTTGTGTCTATGCACGCTAGCTCATGCACTTGAGGATCTAAAATGGCACTTCAGCTGTGTGCATTCTACTTGATTTGTACTGATACAGTATATGGCAGTTCTCAGTAGACTGAACAGTATATATATATAGGGGATAGTCTTACCTGCAGATCATATTTTCTACTGTGCTTTACTGCTTATAAACTTGTATGTTTAATTATTTACTCTCCGTATTGTAATCTAAGATATCCATGTATTGTTTCCTACTTTGTGAAATATATTTTTATAAATATTTGGGTGACTATTTTTCTTCTTCTTGAGAGTTGTAGTTGCAGTATGGGATACTGTCCATTGTGAATGCAAGCATCCTCCCTAACATAGAAATTGAAGAGAGAGGTTACAGATCATAATAATCACTCCTTTTTGAGTTAGGACTCTTCAGTTTTCTCTAGACATATGTGTACTCCGATGCAACATAATGGGTCTATGATGGGTCTGAGTAAATGGGTCTAGTATGGTATCAGCGATTGGGTAAAATTAGTCAAAAATACTGACACTGGAAAGACACACAATAGGAACTTTCCAACAGCAATGTGTTTCTTTGGTGAGGAAGTGTCAGTTTTATTCTGATTTTGACATGCTCATTTTAATGAAGCCAATCTGACTAATTTGAACAACTCTGATGACATCCTCAGTCAGAATAAGTTATTTAAAAGGTTGTTCAAAAGACAAAAGGAACCAAGTTGGTTATGTGTAGACTAGTTATTATGTCTTTCGTTTTGTATCAGTGAAATTTGTATTATCTTACATTTAAATGTGAAGTGACATTTGCTTGTCTTTTTTATGTTTGTAGTTGTAGCCTAATTACACATTCATAAAATGTGATTTCTTAGCCTGGGGGCCATTCCGAACTTAGTCCCGCCCACAACATTTGAGGTCGGGAAGTTCGGTCTGGCATTGCTCCATTATGGAGCAAGTATGCTCGCCCTATATCGGGCAGACCAATCAAATCGGGCTTTACGATGATGGACAGGTGAGCAACAGCGCCTGGTCTATCACGTCATCTGAGCAGCTTAGATTAGGCTTATGTTTGAAACAAAAACGCTGTGTCTAGAAGGATACATGGCTTATAAGACCCCATATGGAAAATGCATATTATTTAATGAGGTTTTATCACTGAAAACGATTATTTTTGAAAACTTTGGCCAAAGTTGAGATGTGGGAAAACTTGTGGTTTCACTTTTTTATCAAGGGAAAACAGCACTGTTGCATTGTGACATGTTCCGTCGTTCGTTTGAAATCTCTGATTGACCACCTGTTCGAGGGATTTGCGACAGCCTTTCCCAGCTGTTTAACATGTTTGTAGCATATCAGTGTTCAATAGAATTATTTTTAAAAACGGAGGGGATATAGGCTATCAGTTTTTTCCTAATAGCCTACTCTACTACGTATCTCTTAGATTTCGCTAATGAGTGTTGTAGGCTAGGAGTTATTGACGGCACTAACTTTTACAAAAGACCAGAAAACAATGTTAAGGCATTTGTGGAGAAGAAGGATGGTTCGTGTGTTTTTTTATTCTTACACCTAACGGTAAGCTATTTTGTTGCTCTGGTCGGTTAGGTCTATCCAATTTAGTGCATATGCATTCCCCCCTGTATCGGTTGAAACACATCCCATAATTATGACTTATATTTTGACTAGAATTGAGTATGACTACTGTACGTCAGGCTAGTGATTTCCAAGAGTGGATCCAAATTATACCATATAAAATGAACCGTCCCTGATAGGTTGTTCCTACTAATTAGATATTACTAGAAATGAAATAGTCTTTTCTTTAAGCACAGGGGAAAGAAGTTTCTCTCCAGTATGTTCACACATTCTACCCCACCAGTGAAGTGTTCTCACCGAGATCCCCCAGGGAAATGAACTATTTGTTTCTTTAAATTGAATTTAGCCGATTGGTCAATATTCCTGTCAAACCAAGGAATTCATTTTCAACTGAAGACCACAAACACATTAAACATTCCTCTTTTCTTTAGAGGAATGACGGGGGGGGGGGGGGGTGTTGAAGCTATGACATTAGCAATGCATTGTCATCAATTCTATCAACCCAAAAGCCAAATGTTAAGCATCAGGAGAAGAACAAAGAAACTATTCATCACAGTGTTTTCAATGTGTCTACATCTATCCTAATCATAAGCATTTCAGGACTGGAAGGTATGATTTATACTCAGCAGATTCTGTTGTATTGCTGTCAGAAAGCTGGTGAACATGGTCCTTTATCAGGTTGACATTAAGGACTAGGAAAGGAGGTGACTGTCCCCACGGCAAAATGTCAATAACAAAGCATGTGACAACAGAAGACAATGTTTTATGACAATGGATTACATTCAGGAAGTGTTGACTATGTGAGGTTGTCATGTATGTGCTTATTTCCCCCTGATACCCAGTAATGATGCATCTTAGCATTTTGAGAAGACTTGAAACGTATGACAGTATAACGGTTATTTACTTAAACTCAGTATTCACAATGCATTATAAACACATAATGCTATACATAGACATAACCACTCTCACAATGTCTTGTGGTGTTCTGGCAAAAGCCTTGCACAAATATTGTTTAGAAAGCTTGTAGAGAGTCATGTATGTCTCTATAAAAAGCACCTGGTGCATAAAGAGCATTCAGCATATGGAAAAGATACTGCCAGTGGCATCATCAAAAAGAAAAAGAAGGATTAAAATGCAGCATGATGATTCAAGCTGTAAGGGCTTACACTAAAATATCAAAATGTGTTATGAGTGCAGTCATTGAAAGTCATCATAAAGACGCACAGTATGCTATTGTGAGGCATCATGCATATGACTCAATAATCCTTTCCAGCACATGGGCTGAAAGGAACAAGCCAACCTTGTAGGAAATTAGCTTATTTTCCGTGAACCTCCGATGTACCTCCTGTTTGGGTGGGCTCAGACTACCCTTGCCAATGCCTAAGGGTGGCCCTGCATGTTCATGTACGATTTACTATTTACCACTGTGCCTCTTGTGATCCACCACTCTTTGTGGTGAGAAGTGTAGAGGCTGACAATTAGGGCTTTGATTGAGAAGGAATCAATGGGTTGATTCAGGCCAGGACATAACAGAATAACTCCAACTATTTCAATATGTCCTATGCCTAATGTCCTCGGCCTACTGTTCTTTACAGTATCTCAGACTCTTTATTAAATATCAGCAAAGTTTGGATCTTTTTTCTAGGCCTTGTCCTAAGGACAAAGGAGAAGCTATAGTCTAAGCATCAGTTGGATCACACAAGAACTTAAGCGATTTGTGTTCTCTGTCTGATCTCTTTCTCCACATTAGTGACCTTACTTTTTTTCTTCAGAAGAATAAACCTCTACACAGAAGCTGCCTTCCAGCAGTTTGTCAGGAATGTCATTCTTTTCTGTACAAAACCACAGTGACTGCCCTTGAATGAAGCACACACATTCATGGTCTGGCCATACAGTTATTTGCATTCCAGTGTCTCTTTCTCCAAAGCCTTACTCGTGTAACAATCACATATCCTTAATAAACTAAACTCCAGAGTGGTCCGGGGCTTACAAATATGATATTATAGAAGGCAATACACAAGAATGAACTGCACACTCCATATCAATATGGAAAAATAAACTATGCAAAAGAGGTCCATTGTTTATTTATGCATTGTGGATGAATGTTGTTTGTTAGTTCCTTTTCAAAAGTTGTATAATGAAGGAATATATGGTCTCATATGTAATGTAATGTTTTTAACATAATATGATCCTATACATTAAGCAGGGGTAAGTATAGGTCAGGTTTGTTGTCTATAGCCTACAGTACATACAGTACATAACTGAATATGTTCTGTCTGTTGCAATATAATGTAAATCTACTCAGGAGCTAGTAATTGACAGGATCAAGGGTTTTTGTTATTCATGAAATACTTTAATATCTGATAAGACTGGCTTTAAAAAAAATCTAATCTTTCAAGCAGGATTAACAAAGAGAGTAGCTAATGCTCAGAAGATAAAATCACTCTTTCTGGAGATACGGGTAGAAAAGGGGGAGACTGTGGTTGCTTCTAAGCCTTTCTTTTGTTTGGCAACATGATGTGGGAAAGATAATTAAAACTTATCAAAATCTCTGATATAAAGAGCTTTAGTTTGATGAAAACAATCCAGATCTATGTTGTGAGAAAAACAGTTTTAAAACAAAAAACCCTGCAATGACAGCAAGCACCAGAAAACATTTTCTTTTCTGTGAACAAGTTGCATTGGTGTTAAAACTCTGACCAGCTTTTTTCAATTACTAGTACTGAGAAGGATTAATTCGCAAACTCAGCTTAAGTCCAACATCTTGACCTCTATCTTGAATGTACAAAAGAGCTACAATGTTATTTCAAGGTAGATCTTCATTACATTAAAATAATGCAAGTAGCATTCCTCCTCCATTAATATGTGGTTATACACAGTAAGGGTGTACAATAGGGATCATACTTACCTCTGAAGATTGACAAAAAATGGTTTATAAGGTTTTTATCTATCATCAATCATCTTCAACTCAACACTTCAAAGACCAAGGAGATGGTGGTGGATTTCCGCAGGTCTAATCCCACTCTGCTACCAGTCCACATTGATGGGGTCAATGTGGAGGTGGTTAGCACCTACAAGTATCTGGGTCTCCATCTGGACAATAAACTGGACTGGTCAGCCAACACTGATGCACTCTACAAGAAGTGCATCAGTGTTGCCAGCGTCCTCTTCTATGCAGTGGTATGCTGGGGAGGAAGCACAAGGAAGAAGGATGTGGGGCGAATTGACAGGCTGGTCAGGAAAGCTGGCTCTGTAGTGGGAGCTGAACTGGAGTGCATCACTTCAATATCTGACAAAAGGACCCTGAACAAACTGATCAACATCTTGGACAATGAGTGTCATCCACTCCACAGCACTATTGTTAAGCAGAAGAGCCTGATCAGCTGGAGACTTTGCTCACTGCCTTGCACAACTGACAGACTGAGAAAGTCATTTGTCCCCAGGGCCATTGAAACTCCAAGTTTGGATACTGTCTGTCCACTAGCCACTTTTACCACTGTCTTTTTGCCTCACTGTTTGCGTGCTATATTAGCACATTAGCACATATGCATAACCCCTCCCTCCATGCCACAGCCGAACTGTGGCCACACTTATACCTTTTCTTAAATAGTTAAATATATAGATATATAGACTTTACTTTACTTTATTTCTGCATTGTTGCACTGTTGGACTTACTCATTTGCACTATCACCATGACCACTATCACCATTTCACTATCACCATGACACTCATTCACACAGAGCACCTTACCTTACCTTACTATGCACAGAGAATCACAGGCTCAGTCCCTGCCTCAGTCATTGCAAGCGCCTCTGATTGATTAATCACCACTATGTGGATACTGTTTTTAGAATTGATTTAGATTAAGTATAATTTGTATTTTAGTATATTTAGGGACCGTTCGTTATTTATAAACGGGGTCACCGGAGGAAAATAGGGGAGGGTCATGTCTTTTTATTCTTTGTTGAGGGGAGGGTCACCTAACTTTTTTTTGTCTAGGAGGGAGGGTCACCCATTTTTTGTATTAACCCATTTCAACCCATCGGTCACAATTGTGACCGAAAAAAAAAAATGTACTCATAAGCCTCTAAAACTGTAACTGGGGAATATCCCAATACTCTTTCAGTAAATATTGAAACAATAGAGTGTTTCAATTAAATGTGTGCAGTGTCAAATGTTTTGAGTAAATTGTCACATGACCAGAGCTGTTTACTTCCTGGTTGCACCTTGAGAAGAGGATGACGGCCTCACAGCTCCCAAATAAAAGGTTTTTAAAGTATGTTAAAATAAACATAGGACAAATATTTTTGGTACACATGGTCTTTAAGGTGTCTAGTTATGATATATACATTTATAATTATTAAAATGTCTTTGGTGTGTTTGCAGAATGAGTAAACATGTTAACGGTCACAATAGTGACCGGTGGGATAGAATGTTGTATCTAGATGCACACATACTTCTACACCTACAAACACACATACATACACATACTCATACATACACGCATACAGAGACATTCACACACACATACACACACTCACACACAGATACACACACACATACATACTCACACACACATACACACAGATATACACACTCACACACACACACAGACATACTGTACACTCACACACATACACATATTCACATATTCACACACACAGACACACACACACACACACACATATTCTCTCACACACACACACATACACATATTCACATACACAGACATACACACACACACTCACACAAATATACACACTCACACACAGAGATACATACACACACATACACACAGACATACACACTCACACATGCACACACACAAATACACACACAAATACACACATACACACACAAATACACACATACACACACACACACAGATATACACACTCAGACACACACACAGACATACACACTCACACACACACAGAAACAAACAAACACACACACACACACACACACACACACACACACACAGACACAGACATACACACTCAAGGGGACTTCACATTGCACGCGACATGCACTTTGCCTGCTGCTCTCACACACCCACCTGCAGATACACACACACACACATACATATATATATGTGTGTGTGTGTGTGTGTATGTGTGAGTGTGTATGTCTGTGTGTGTGAGTGTATATCTGTGAGTGTGTATATCTGTGTGTGTGTGAGTGTGTATGTGTGTTTGTGTCTGTGTGTATATGGTCTGGTGTGTGTGTGTGTGCGCGGATATATATATATATATATATATATATATATATATATATATATATATACACACACATATATATATATATATATATATATACGATATGCACACACACACACACACAATATATACATCTATATACACACATATATATATATATATATATATATATATATACGCACACACACACACACACACACACACACACAATAT
The DNA here is from genome assembly GCF_046254945.1 of Alosa pseudoharengus. NCBI lineage: Eukaryota > Metazoa > Chordata > Actinopteri > Clupeiformes > Clupeidae > Alosa > Alosa pseudoharengus. The sequence goes on along the minus strand of NW_027468630.1, from coordinate 907,497 downwards.
GCACACTAACTCTCACACCCCATGCAGATACACATACACAGACCATATACACTAACTCTCACAACTACATGCAGACACACACGCATGCACAGACATACACATTCAGGGTTCTATTTTAACGAGCCGAAGCTCCTGGTAAATAAACAATGTTTACATATTTTTCATATTTATTATTACCATTGGTCTCAGTGTTCATATCAGTTTGAAAAGTCCTGTCAGAATACCTTTGTTTTAACAAAAAAGCAATTTGAGCAACCTTTAATTCAGTATACGCATATTATCCCACCGGTCACAATTGTGACCAGTAATAAAACTCACTTTTTCATCTACTTTTCTACATTTTTAAAAAAAAATAATTATTGATTACTTCAAAGGGTTGCTAATAACACATGATTTGCATATTTGCATGTCTGGGAAAAATTTGGGCTTAAATGGGTTAATGAAAACAGCAAAAAATCAAAGTGGCTTGTTTGATTGTTGATTTCTGTCGCCATATAACGCTCTCTTTCGTTCCATAGCTCTGTCAACATTGAACAATGAAAATAAGGGAGATTTCCCGGGTTTCTCACTCAAAATACGGAAAATGTCAACATTCGTCCCCATTAACGTTGGAAGGGTTGGAGCAACAAATTAGCCTACTTTATTCACGCCTAACAGCCTATATCCATTTGGTCAACTTTATCCAGCCCTAAAAAAGCTAAATTTAACTTTGGTTTACTTGTAGTTTACCGTGTAGCCTAACTTTAAACAGTGTGCATGCTTAACATAAAGCATTATGTGCTTCATTCATACACATCCAGCTCCTAACGTTTTGACAAGCATTTCTACCAATTGACCTTGTTCCTGCCCATCTCTAGCTTTGCTGTCTCCATCCTTTCTGTTTTTGTTGGTGGCAAAAAAATATATAGTATTTATTGGTAACCAGCAACAAGTGCAATTTGTTATTCGCTGTCATTCTCTCTCCTGCCAACAAAAATGTGTTACGTTCCAAGCAGCAGTGCGTAATTCTGCTTCATAAAGTTGAACAAATACATTTGGTCATATATATAGCCAGTTTATGGTCTACAGTGTAGTTGGTAAGTTATGGTAGGCCAACTTGGATGAATATACAGGTGGAATTCTTTGTCTAGCTGAGTAGCCTGCATGGCAGGTGCGCACGTAGGCATAGCCTACGGCCGAACACTGCAAGCGCTAATAATTCGTGCTCTCGCGACAACCACGTCGTTAACTTAAATAGGCCTAGGTTAACATCACTCTGAGTTCGCATTCAAGCAGGCAAAACGATGATTTGAATACATCTGTTTCTCTGGAAGGGCAAGGGGTAACAACAGGACAACACAGAGACAGGCCAGAATGCAGGACTAATGTTATGAGAGTATTACATGAGTATGGGATATTCTACGGAAAAATATATTAAAACGGCAAGACAGCGGGGAAACGTTAAAATGATAAACCCGGAAAAAGTTGGCATGTTAGGTATTTTTCGGTCCCTGTGATTATTTGTGAAATTGTGAAAACGGCCTTTTCAAGTCATTTGAGAAGGAAGGAGTGTAGCAAGCTCCCAAATTGACGCTCGTCTGAGAAATTGAGTTTTGGATAATGTTCAGCTTCGGCAGCTTTACAATGACTGAGGAAGCCTAGAGACGAGTCCATAGCAACAAGTTCATGTGTTGAATTTTATTACCCAGTGTGCTTTGTTGAATGGTCTCAATATGCTTTATTTCATGTGAATAACTAGAGGAGTAACTTTTCAAGTAGGCTAATGCAGTTGCAGAAAGTGTGCATTTAGTTTCCATTGTGTTTCCACAACAATGTTAGTGAGTAAATCTACTGAAATGGCCACCATCTTGGTGAAGTGTGATGTGTAAGATCAGAAAGCAGAGGTTGGTTTTAGGGCTGTAGCATATATATGGTGATGTGTTTTCATAGCGCGTAAGAGCGTCGGCGGAAGACATCGACAATTGGCCGGGGAGGGTCATGTCATTTTTGAAAATGCTGATGGAGGGTCGTTGAAAATTATATAGCAGGCAGGGGAGGGTCATGCAACTTTTGATCGAAGCACTTAAAATTCCTCCGGTGATCCCGTTTATAAATAACGAACGGTCCCTTAGCATATTCTTTATCGTCTGTCCTTATTGCTTAGTTGTGTTTTTATATTATATACTTTAATTACTCTTTCTGCTGTTAAAGAATGTGTTTGTGTTGTCTGTATGCTGCTGAGACCTTGAATTTCCCCTGGGGATCAATAAAGTATCTATCTATCTATCTATCTATCTATCTATCTATCAGTTGTCTTCTGTATACAGTAGTAGGGCAAGACATGTGATGCTTATTGATCTCCCATAGTTGTTTGGGAATGTATTCATGGCTACACAGTGAATGTATGCATGGCTACACAGTGTTCACAATATTTAAAATGTGTTATTTTCCTTTGGTCATCTGCTAGTTTCACTGTTCATTAAGATGGTGTTGATTGGCACCACTCAAAGGAAAAATCTGTTTCAGTTTTGGAAGCTTCATCCTCTACTGGGAATAAGTACCACTTATCTTAGTCGGTCTAAAAGACGTCCTTGGACTGCATACATTTGATAGATGTTTTTCTCCTTGGCTGGCTGTAAATTGTGATTCCTGTTTTCTGCACCTTCTTATTAGCCTCATTTTGGAACGAGACACAGCGTCGAAGAGATGCTAAGATAAACCAAATGTTTTCAAGCATGCTTTTGAGACAAAAACAGTTGTTTTCTCTCAAGTGTGTGTGTGTGTGTATGTGTGTGTTTGTGTGTGTGTGTGTGTGTGTGTGTGTGTGTTTGTGCTGTGCTTTGTCTCTGTGCTGTGCTGTGTGTGTGTGTGTGTGTGTGTGTGTGTGCTCGCCAGAGCCAATATTAAAAGCAAAATTTTCCATGCAGTGGGTTTATGAAATGCTCACTGTAGCATGGGTCGGTCAGTAAAATCACTGTACGAGGCTAGTAATCATTCGGCGAAGGAGGATGCAGGCTGTCTGTTGACCTGGCTAGGTCAGCCAGCTCATTTGCAGTCACAAATGTCTGCAGTGCTATATTTTGCCTGCAGGTCTGGCCAAGGCTGTTTAAGTGTCTAGCAAATCAAATTATCTTCAGCCTTTTGTCATGTAATAGAAGGGCCCTCTGGTGACATGGCTCTGCACATATGCAACCAGCCCAAACACACGCACACACACACCAAGCGCATACACGGACACGCACACACACATGCATATATGCAAAATGTCACACACACATGGATTCACTAAAACATAGAAAGACAAGTCTTTTCAAACATTCTCTCTTTCCCTCTTTCTCTCTCTCCCTCTTTCTCTCAGTCTGTCAGTTTCTCCTTCGCTCTCTCTGTCGTCTCCCCCTGTCCCCTTACAGAATCTCCATGGGATGAGATCTAGCCTGGTGCCTCCCCCTGTCCCCTTACAGAATCTCCATGGGATGAGATCTAGCCTGGTGCCTCCTAACAGCGAGAGGAACAGTAATTACCATGGCCTCAGTCTCTGCCCTTCATCACACAAATATCAACACATGCAAATTTGGATGTGTGTCAGTTTGAACACTTTAATTAAATTCTGTGTTCTCTTGGCCTTTCGCCGCAACCCCCTATGAGGCTGTCAGTTCACCGTGGTGCTCCCCATCAGCATTTACACACTGCTATTTCCCTCCATGCTGTTCAACAGCAAACAATGCTGTCATTGACTGGTGCAGTGCGTTGTGATTCTTTTTTTTTTATGCATTATTGACATGTAGGTCACTGGGTGATTAAGGACTTTGTTAAGTACTGGTGTCTTTTTTGAACACAGTTTCATAGGGACATAACAAGGTCTTAGCCATGTTGAGAGTGTCTATGGATTTATGGTTTCCACCGGGCTGTTCAGATTTCCCCTGACGATTACTGTGGTGTCATGTTGTTTGTTTGTTTGTTTTTGGTTGTTTCTATACGCCACATAAAGCGGATTCATGACTGTAATGAAATGAGTATGTTCCTGCTTAGCTGAAATCCATCATGAAAGAAGACACATGTATAGATCAGTTTGTATGAGGAAGAGCTGATGTAAGATTCAGAATGACTAACCTCAGGGGACATAAAAAGCAATGCTAAAGAGCTACAGACACTTGTCTACACAATGGTTAAACAAAGAAGACACATCTGCCAGCATCTGTGGGGATTGGAGGCTTCTGAGGTGAAAACAAAGTAATGGAAGATATCCAGAAGCGTCAAACAGCACTGCAAGAACACTGTTAGTCTCTCTCCCCAGTCACTGATCCAAAGGAAATGGACAAGAGAAAGCAATATGGCAGACAAGCTGAACAAGCCCGGTGATTGGCGAAGGTAAGATGTAAGCAACATTCCTTTCATTGGCACAGCCACTGCAGACTCTGTCTGATGAAGCCAAAGGTGGGGTGGGGTGTAAACCTATCAAAAGTCTGTTTTATTCTTGGAGTCTGATGTAATCAGAGTGCATATTACAATGCATATTTCCATGAAATTCATATCTCTGGTGAAAAGATGATTCACCCCATGACAAATAAACAAATAAACAAATAAACAAATAAACACTGCCTTAATGGGCCCTATGCCTCATGTCAGGATGCTCCATCATTTGTGTACAGGCAAGGTTTGGCAGAGAGAGGTGATAAACTAGAAACAGAAATACCTAGGGTAACTTTGGACGCTCCTGCCATCCGTATATTGCACTGTGTTCAAAAAAACCTACTGAGCAGTTCTATAAAATACTGCAATGATGCAAAAATATGCCAGCCGAGAGACTCCTTTTTTCTCATTGAATCCCAACCCATTACTATTCAAAATGGCGGATATCCTCAAAATGGCCTTTAATATCCCAGTTACACTGTATGTATACTAATATACCTTTTTTGTGCACTGATTCCCTGCCAGTGTATTTCATGCTGTTTCAAAGAGCGTAGTTTAGATGTGGAAGAGCAATGAGCCTCATCTTACCAGAAAAGTCACCTCTTCTTGCCTCTAATGATTTTAATTACTTCGGGAGCATCAGATCAGGACCCACCTCCTCCAGAACACCTTTGAAATTGACTGCTGTCAGAAACATGTGTGGACTCTACATTAGCTTCTAGTCAGTGGTATTGTAGGCTTCCAGTAACTTTGCCAACCCCCCAGCGTGTATTCACACGGGTCTCTCCTTGAAAACTAATGACAATTGAGAACTTATAATAAGGTCGCAACTTCAGGAGCCATCCAATAACACCAACCGCAACCCTTCTATGATCTACATGACTCTGCACCAGCCAGGCTTGATTATTGCCCATTCAGGAGTTCCATATCAGATAGTCTGAACCCAGTGAAAATGTTGAAGAGGACACTCAAGAGAAGACTTGCCTCCGATATGAGACTATGAACATAATGAAAAGGGTCTGAAGAGAAGGGGCTGTGGGGCAGTTTAATGGGTGCATGGGATGCAGGAAGAAGTTTGGATATGTGTAATTACGGCGAGCACGTTGCTTAATAGGGAACTGTGGGACACCCAGCGACTGAAGTCAAGTGAATTAGAGGAGGGTGTGTTGCGCAGCATATGCTGCCCATTAAAAAGGCATTGCTTTAGAAGTCGAGGGAATAAATGACCCATCCGTCACCGTCACAAACTGATCAGCCAAGCAGAAGATCTACAGATGAGGATCATTTTGGTTATTATTCTTTACTCATGACAGTTTCCTAACATTTGGAATTTCTGTCGAGGGATGAATCTGTGCCCTCCATCTTCAAAACGCACTCTGTCACTTCTCACACAGTTCAAGTCTTCGGTAAAGAGTTCTGCCCACGGACAGTTTGACTGCTTTCAGCCCTTTACAGTCTATTTAGATAACCTGTCAACAAAACCACTAACTGCAACAAGTTTCCCCATACAATTTCATATAATGAGGCACAGAAAACATTTTTGCTTAAAGCTCTGAACAATTTTCACAAAACAACAATATTTCATTTCAAACTCATCTACTGTATACTGTATTTTCCATAGTGAAAGCCAGTTGGGGATAGAGCATTTAACTGGCTTTTACTTTTTTTGAAGGCTTTCAATCATACAACTATGGACACAAGTCATTCACATTTTGTCGGAGCCTGAGACCGCACTGGCACTGGAACATTGGCAAACCTTCATCTATCATTATGTCAGCAAAGGCTGATGTGTAAATGGCTGTAATTCCTTCGGCTGAGAGGGAAATTATTTTGACAGATAAACAAAGACATTGATGATAATTATGCGCTTTGAACGACATGCTGTACAGGGTCCTTCAAAAGAATACGTTTTGATGGAGAAATTGTCCACACAATCAAATGTGAACATTGCGTGGGCATTGAATTAAATTAAATACAATTATTAGACACATATTTACATCACTTAAAATGGTAGTTACATTGGTGTGTGTATATCTGTGTGTGTGCGTGTGTGCGTGCGTGCATTTGTGTGTGTGTGTGTGTGTGTGTGTGTGTGTGTGTATTTGTGAGAGAGAGAGAGAGAGAGAGAGAGCGTCTGACTGGACATAGACATAGAGGAAGAGGTAATATTCATCAAATGCCGACTCCAGACCAGGGTCATGCAAAATGCATATGTGCATTAATCACGGCCAAGAGGAAAAGAACGCATTTGCATTAATCACGGCCAAGAGGCTCTCTCCGGGAGACCACAGACCCGCGCTGAACGAGACCACAGACCCGTGCTGAACGGGACCACAGACCCGCGCTGAACGGGACCACAGACCTGTGCTGAACGGGGATTTGAGAGCTCTCTCCGGCAGACCGCAGACCCACGCTGAACGGGGAGAGAGCACTTTGCAAGTTCTCCCACAGTGGAAGTCAATCATTTGGTCAGAAACCCTTTGCCACAGCGCTTATTTTAGCGTTCGGCCCCTTTGCCACAGCGCTTATTTTAGCGTTCGGCCCCAACCTCTGTTAAAAGCCAACGAGAGAGCACGTGGGTGGAGCGCATTGCATTGCAGTGGATCGAGAGAACTGCAGGTCAGCACGCTGTCTAGATAAAGACAATAGCCACAACACGCTAGATAAAGACAATAGCCGCAACACTCTTGATATAAAGACAATAGCCGCAACACTCTTGATATAAAGACAATAGCCGCAACACACTTGATTAATGTTGCTATTGAACCTCCTCCAAGAACTCGACTTTTGATCGTGAGCCCAGGGCTATTTGACTGAATGACATTCACACTTCCATATTTTACCACACTACGTAGGCTTTTCACTTTTCAAGCACTTGTAGTTAGTGGACAGTGTGACAAATTTACCGTGTGCCTGTAAACTCAATCTTTTAAAATGGTATCAGTTCATTTTTCATCTCCATAATCCTGGTGTGTCTCGAGCAATCCCTGAATATTACACTGCTAGTGACTGGAACACTAAAGGAGAAAAGATGAGGAGCTGGGAAGTGATCTGGCCGTATCAGATTCCTGCTCCGGGCCTCTCTTGGACCAGACGCGCTACGGAGTTAACTTGCCTGTCCCATTTCTGCTGGACGCAAACCAGCGAGAAGTGTGTGGCTGAGGAGACCATTTTGTACTCATAATGGAATTAACGGCGAGCCAATCAATACCCCTACAGAAGAAGCACTTGATATTCAGCCATTTATTCGTGAGTGGACCAGCACTAGCTCCCTTTACAGCAGTCGTCAGAGGAGGGAGTGGGTGTATACTCATCACACACCTGCAGTCGTCAGAGGAGGGAGGGAGTGTATACTCATCACGCACCTGTAATGCTCCAACATGGCTGGTTAATTATTGAACGCCTCGCATCAGCGTCGAGTGTGGGAATGCTACACTGGTGAGAGGCTGCCCTACTGCTTTTGATAGTGTTATGTATTTTTCATGGGCCAGCATATAATGTCAATGAGTGCAAAACCAATGCACGTGGGATAGCAGGCATCACCTGTGGACACTGGGATCACAGTGGCAGAGTGCAGAAGGCTTTGGATGGGGAAGAAAATTGACCTGCAGAAAGGGTTTTGCAAAAGAAACCAATGGTGTGTAGAGGGTTGCTCTCTCTCTCTCTCTCTCTCTCTCTCTCTCTTACACACACACACACACACACACACAACAAGTCTTGTGTAATAAATGACTGTCACTGATATTACCATAGTGTATATTTTATAGTGTTATGGTATGAAGTCTTTACATTAATACCCAGGATTAGATGTTAAAATCCCTTGTGCCAAAATCCAAGGTAAAAACACATTCAGAAGCCCCTGCTCAAGTTTAACTTTAAAAAGCACACTACCCACAAATCCGCCAACAAATGGTCACAAACACAATGCAAATGGCCTATCCAACAGCAGTAGCCTATATAGTATGCGGCATGTCATTGGGGTTATCAAGTGGGCACCCTCATTCACCGATGTTTCGTTAAGTTAGGCCCACGACACCTCATGAAGGCTTAACAGTGAAACCAGCGTCCTGGAGACACTCCCCTCCACGCTACCACCATATTACCACACTGAAATATCCAATACTCAAAATACTCTTAACCAGCCCAGGCATGGTCTAAGTTGGCTAGGTCGGTCCGTCCCGTTGATGTGGACTGAACCATAGACCATAAAGAACCTTAGCCAAGTACCATCACCCTAGGCACAGCCCATCACAAACACAAAACAAATTAGCCAGTTAGCTTAGCCCATTATCTTAGGCCCCATCCCAAACGCAAAACAAATTAGCCAGCAGTTAGCAGTTAGCTTACACCCCATGCTGCCCCATATTACCACAACAAGCATCCAAATACCCTTAACCAACCTAGGCATGGTTTAAGTTGGCTAGGTCGGTCCGTCCCGTTGATGTGGACTGAACCATAAACCATAAAGAACCTTAGCCAAGTACCATCAACCTAGGCACAGTCCATCACAAACACAAAACAAATGAGCCAGTTAGCTTACCTTAGCTTGCGCCCCAGGAAGGGTAACTTCTCCTTACCCACCACCAAAACAAATGAGCCAGTTAGCTTACCTTAGCTTGCGCCCCAGGAAGGGTAACTTCTCCTTACCCACGACCAAAACAAATGAGCCAGTTAGCTTACCTTAGCTTGCGCCCCAGGAAGGGTAACTTCTCCTTACCCACAACCATTCGCTTGCCCGTTCTGCTGCTAAGGACATGTTACTAACCACCTGCCTTAGACTTCGACCACAAATGCCCAATTCAGACAGCAAGCCAATAGCAGATCTGGCCACAAACCCACGTGCACCGATTTCAATAGGCCTTAATCGTGCACTCCAACCTCGCTTAGCTGCCTCCTCTGCGATTTCAGTATATTTAGCTCTCTTCAGCTCATTGGCCACTTCCACTCTGTCTTCCCAAGGAACAGTGAGTTCAATGAAGTAAACTATCTTCTCTGAATCCGACCATAGAATTACGTCAGGACGTAGCTTAGTACTCACTATATGTGGAGGTACCGCCATCTGCTGGCCAAGATCAACCTTCATTTCCCAGCCCGCCCCATTTTTCAACTGGCCGGTTTTGCACCTGGCCTTCGCGGAACAAGGTTTATCCCCCTGACGTACAAAGTTAATTTGCCTTACCCCTTTACTAGCTGCTAATGAATTGACTTCTCTTCTTTTATCCTCTATTGCCGCTGCCACACATTTCAATACCTGGTTATGACGCCACGTATACCGCCCCTGGGTGAGACTTACCTTGCATCCTGATAGGATATGGTGGAGACTGCCCACACACGAGCAAAGTATGCATTTATCATCCTCACCAAACCATTGACTTAAATTCTTGGGAGATGGGAGCACATCATATGTAGCACCTAACATAAATCTGATCTTACTAGCTTCCATGCCCCATAGATCTTTCCATTTAATCTGTCTTTTTTCCACCCCTTCCCAGTTCACCCACTGCCCTTGTTTTGCCTGCGACACTGCCTTAGTACATCTTACAGCCTCCTCCTGTCTATGCATTTCCTCCACTACCATTTTCCTCTTTTCTCCTGCAGAAGCCTTACTCCACAAGGGTTTACTTGCACCCACCCCTAGACCCCCCCGCCCGTGCTGCACATGGCCCATTATATCTCTATGCTTCAATGCTGATTGAGCTTGCTTAACTGCCTGCTCTGGGTTCCACTTCCTCCCTGCATTAACTGAGGGTGCAACTTTCCTCACCACTGGGTCCTTGGACTGAGTAAGAGTCAATTCCAATCTAGCCTTAGCACACTTAAATTCCTCTGTCAGACTAGATATTGGCAACTCTACAATACCCTTCCCATACAAGGCTACACTGCTTAAGCAGCGTGGGACTCCGAGCCATTTTCTGACAAAGGAGTTGATCATTTTTTCCAACCTCTCTACCTTTGACAGAGGAACTTCATAAACTGTCAATGGCCACATTAGCCGAGGCAACAAACCAAACTTGTGGTAACTTGTGTAATAAATGACTGTCACTGATATTACCATAGTGTATATTTTATAGTGTTATGGTATTAAGTCATATGATACTGTAACAGCATAGCAGCTGCTGCACACTTATGTTTTGCTTCAGGCACATTCCCAAGACACTGCACATGCAGTATATGTTACAATATTAAAATATTATACCAGAGAGACACAACAAAGAAGACATGAGAATTTTGTAGTGGATTATTTAAAACCAAACTTTCTAGATGTGCAAAGTCAAAGACCAATTCTGATGATTTGCATTTCTATAAATTGCATTTCAGTTGACTTCATGTCACATATTTCCCTGTTAAATCCTCTTGCTAGTAATTAGGGGACTCTCCACCAAAGGCCCACTTAACCCTAGGAGAGGACATCAGGCTCCACTCTCATAAATCTCCATAAACCTGGATCCAAATGGCTTAGTTGCCACCTAGGCCACGACAATCAACAGGAACGCTGACAGAAGTAGTTCAGGAGGGCTTTGGAGTGGACTCTCCGCGTTACTGGTGTTGTGCTGCGTTAAGCCCCTCAACGCCTCCAGGATAGTCCTCATTCACACAGATGTCAGATGACCTCCATCACCTGCTGACCCCCTGTGTCACACCTACGCTGTGCTCTGGCACCAAAAGCGTGTCAACAGTGCCAACACCACATTGGTGCAACATATTTTCAGTTCTCACAGTTCTTTGCTATTCACTCCTGTGTCCACAGGTCTGTGCATTCTTACCAATTCTATTAGTATAGATTATATACATTCAATATTCATAAACGCCAACCATTTGACGCCAGACCACTAGAAACCCAAATGACAAACTCACAAGTAGCTACCAATCATACTCCATGTGCCATACAACAGCCATTAAACAACTGCTTTCGTACACTGAGGAACGGCTTCTGCCAGAGATATCTGCATGTGAGGTTTCTGTTTGTGTTTTGCTGAAGGAAATAAAGAATTGTGATTCCATTTATATGCCAAATAAACACTAATGCAATGATGTGGGGTTTTCTATCTCAGGTGATGAGTAATTGTCAGGTAATTAAGTGCCCAACTAAAATCAAATGGATATTGATTTTACAGACATGTACAGACAACTTACAGACACCTGTGTTAAGGCCACAGGAATTCTACAGACTTTCTAAAAGGTCACTGAAATTGATACTCTTTTACTTGTTTGGCATTTCTGCTCTATATGTTGTGTTGAATTTGTAAAGTTTGGCATTAAGGAAAAAAGGTTTTACTCTTAATATAAGAAACATACAACATCTAGTTACAAAGAGATGAAATATGTTTGAATGATAGAGTGTCACCTCCCATAATAAGGCGGAGAGCCGGCAGTCTTGGCCTCTTGTGAAATTCTTTTATGAAAGGCAGCTGTCAGAGCATCAGCCTCAGAGTATACACAATTTGTGCTTTGAAGTCTGAAGTAGCATCAGTCGTATCTATGGCAACGGAGAGCGTGAGGTCTAGTATTTCAGGCACTTGCATCCCGAGCTCTTGCAGACCTTGATAAGCAAATAAATGCGCCTCAGTAAAAGCCTCCACGATGTAATAAGGCCAACATCTGAGACTGTGAGGCTAAAGGGATGTTACCCAGAATGAGTAGCAATGACTTGTTAGCTCCATTTCCTGTTGCTTATACAGCAAGGTGCAGTGAGGCCTCACCTGGTTGATGAAATGTTCATCACAAATGACTCTTTTAAAAACTGCATTTGAACATTGCAACTTTAGATATATTTTTGAGCAGTGAAGATGGGACCAAAAGTATTGATCTGTTTACTCTTTTTGCTATTGATATTTCAAGTGTCGGTAATCATATGCATTTCCAATTCAAGTGAACATCCTAAGTGAACTTTAGTGTACTTTAGTCTGATAACATCAATAGAAGTACAACTGCAGGCTACACACACACACACATACACACACACACACACACACACACACACACACACATAGTAAGAGAGAGGTAAGGAGGGAAATCAGAAAGAATCTGAGGCAAGGTTGATTACTCTGAGCTTAAAGAGACCATGCAATCGTAATTTTCTGTACTGTCGCTATCACAGCCACTGACTGCCACTGCTCTGCGGCCCCAGAAATGGGGGCTATGTCCCTACAGCCCTGGTAATAATATGGAAACAACTATGATGACCTGACATGCAGGTATGAGATGGGTACAGACTATTGAAGATTTTAGATGAGTGGCCACAACATGCGGTGTGCTGGAGCTTGAAGCCTCCCGGTAATATTTTGTGTCACAGACACACACACACACACACACACACACACACTCACACGTACACACACACTGTACACATGCCAAAAGCACATTCACTTTTAAGTGAGATCTATACTCAAATACGTTTGTATTCATCCATCTTGAATTCCACAAATTCCAATACTCCAAATTCCATCTTAGAAAATCTGAACACCAATCTTTGATAACACTTTATAATAACTACACACAATTAAGCATTTATTAAGCATTTGTAAACTATTACTAAATGCTTTGTTCCTCATTTATTCCTACATTAATTTGCATCAGTAAAGTATTTGTACACATTTATAAATGGTGTGTCCATAGTAAATAAGCCTATCTAAAATATGTTAATATGTTATCTTAATTATGTGTAATTAGTTTTAATATAATAAACAATGCAATAATTATTTTGGATGAGGTAATATTCCCACTATTTAACAGATGTTAAATACATATGCACTAATGATAAGTTATAGTGTGGATACATGATCAAGTGTTACAAGTGGTTAGTTAATGATATTTTGTGAACTCATCTAAAGTGAGGACTTTCTATGCCTTACAACACATTTATAAAGCTGTAGACAATTCCTTAACAACTGTTAAATAATTATTTAATTAACAAATTATTATTGAATCATTTATTAAAACAATTTGTAAACATATTTTAGATATAGGCTTATTTACTATGGACACACCGCTTATAACTGTGTACAAATGTTTTACTGACAATAATTAATATAGGAACAATCAACTGTTTTACATATAAGGAACAAAGCATTTAGTAATAGTTTACAAATCCTTAATAAATGCTTAATTGCGTGTAGTTATTATAAAGTGTTACCCAATCTTCAGTAGGTAAAGCCTCACCATTAACCCCAACACTGATAGCTTTCTGCCTGTCCAGGTCTTAATGAAATCCTTATGCCTACCCTGTTCTGTGTGCTCTCAGCTAAGAACAAGTGTAATGAACACTGTCCTCCTGAACTCTCCCTTTACAGCAGACATCTCTTTAATGCGTTGCAAAAACACACCAAAAAATGCACTTAATGAGTGCTGTGAGATGTAACAATGTCCTTGTAAGAAGATTACAGTACAAGTGATTGGGATCCTCTAGGAATGATGGAGTAACAGAAAACTGATTTTCAGAACTAATCACGGGATAAAAGAGCAAATGATGTCTGACTGTCGATCCCTGAGGTCTGGGTTTCAAATGTTTCCATGGCAGCTGGCGGAGGCTGTGAAGGCAGCCGGAGTGGATAAAGGTCTGCAGAGTTGGTGTTCTGGACAATAAACTGGACTGGTCAGCCAACACTGACGCACTCTACAAGAAAGGGCAGAGCAGGCCGTACTTCCTGAGGAGGCTGCGCTCCTTCAATGTGTGCAGCAAGCTCCTCAGGATGTTCTACCAGTCTGTTGTTGCCAGCGTCCTCTTCTATGCAGTGGTATGCTGGGGAGCAAGCACAAACAAGAAGGATGCTGGGCGACTTGACAGGCTGGTAAGGAAGGCTGGCTCTGTAGTGGGAGCTGAACTGGAGTGCATCACTTCAATATCTGACAAAAGCACCCTGAACAAACTGATCAACATCTTGGACAATGAGTGTCATCCACTCCACAGCACTATTGTTAAGCAGAAGAGCCTGATCAGCTAGAGACTTCGCTCACTGCCTTGCACAACTGACAGACTGAGAAAGTCATTCATCCCCAGGGCCATTGAACTGTTCAATGCTTCACTTAAGGGAAGAGGAGAAATAGACTTCTCCGCATAGTCTGTCTGCCTCTTCACCACCTCCATGTCCTGAACTGTCTGTCCACTAGCCACTTTTTACCACTGTCTTCTGCCTCACTGTTTGCCTGCTATATTTGTTTATTGTTTATTTGTTTAGCACAAATTAGTACATCTGTGCAAGGTGGGAACGAAGCCTAGAGGCTTGTACAGAGTTCCACGCACATATTAGCACATATGCACAACCCCTCCCTCCATGCCACAGCCGAACTGTGACCACACTTATACCTTCCTTAATACCTTAATATAATTATATATATATAGACTTTATTCTTGCACTGTTGCACTGTTTGACTTACTCATTTGCACCATCACCATGACACTCATTCACACAGAGCACCTTACCTTACCATACCTTATAGATAGATAGATAGATAGATAGATAGATAGATAGATAGATAGATACTTTATTGATCCTCAAGGAGAAATTCAAGGCTCTCAGTAGCATACAGACATAACACCCAACATGCACTTACAGCAGAAATGGTAAACATAAGTATAAGTATAAACATATAACTAAACTCCACTGTACAAGACAGTAGAAGATAAGACAGATAAGAAAACTAACAAAACTAAATACTAAATACAAAATATAAGTTAAATTAAGAAAGTCCAATGTGCTTGAGGGTGATCAAGCATAAGACGCTTGTAGTGACAGGGCCAGGACTGGTGAGGTGCTAAAGGGAGGGAGTGTCATGGTGAAGGTGCAAACAGTAGTCCAACCATAGTCCTTAGTTATGTTTGCCTGGCAAGGTGCTTAAGAGAGTGAGTGTCATGGTGAAGGTGCAAAAAGTAGTCCAACAGTGCAACAGTGCAATAATATAGACAAATAGGAGAGCAAGTGTAATGTAGACAAGGTAAAATAAAAAAACTATTTCAGTGCAAGAACAGGTTGAGGTAATAGGGTTATAGCCATTAATTCATTCAGTATTGTATCAGAAGCCTGACCGCAGCCATTGATCATGTGTGCTAGTATAGCATGAAAAACAGTGTAGCAGTAAAACAGTAGTGAAAACATTAGACTGTGTACAATAGTAAAACAGTAGTAAAACAGTAGTAAGCAGTAGTGGGCAGTCAGTACTCAAAAAACATGGACATGGAGAGGGTGGAGAGGCAGACAGACTAAGCAGAGAAGTCTATCTCTCCTCTTTCCTTTAGTGAGGCATTGAACAGTTCAATGGCCCTAGGAACAAATGACATCCTCAGCCTTTCAGTTGTGCATGGCAGTGAGCGAAGTCTCCAGCTGATCAAGCTCTTTTGGTTTTTGATAGTGCTGTAGAGCGGATGACATTCATTGTCCAAGATGTTGATCAGTTTGTTTAGGGTCCTTTTGTCAGATATTGAAGTGATGCACTCCAGTTCAGCTCCCACTACAGAGCCAGCCTTCCTTACCAGCCTGTCAAGTCGCCCAGCATCCTTCTTCTTATGCACAGAGAATCACAGGCTCAGTCCCTGCCTCAGTCATTGCAAGCGCATCTTGATTGATTAATCACCCACTATGTGGATACTGTTTTTTTTAGAATTGATTTAGATTAAGTGTTATTTAGTATAATTTGTAATTTAGTATATTTAGTATTTAGTATATATTTATCTTCTACTGTCCTTATTGCTTAGTTGTGTTTTTTATAGTATATACTTTTAATTACTTTCTGCTGTTAGTGAATGTGTGTGTGTGTTGTCTGTATGCTACTGTGACCTTGAATTTCCCCTGGGGATCAATAAAGTATCTATCTATCTACAGTATCTATCTATCTATATATCTATCTATCTATCTATCTGTCTATCTATCTAAATGCTTAGTGATGCACCCTTATGATGTTTATGAACTAAAGAAGAAATGACAAACTTGCACTTTAAGTGCAATATTAACCAAACGACAGCCAAATATGCATCTTCACATGGGTGCACGTGTATTTGCTGCAGAGTGGCCTCATTTAATCTTGAGGGCTATTTAATGTGCTGGGAATGGGCATTGCAGTGGGCTACTTGGGACAGAGGCGAGGCAGCCGTACTCATAATGCCGTGATTAGATGAGTATGCAAAGTGCTTGTCTGTATCTCGCCCATACTTTCTAATGGCCACTTTCAGATAGAAAGAACTTGTCTTGGAAAAAGTGTGGGTGAGTGGGAGAGTGGGTGCATGAGGGGTGCTGGGGGGGTTACACGTTCACCGTGTTCACTGATTTCAATTCAATTAAAGGCCACTTGTCTGAAATCTACTGAGATGGTGTAAGGCATGGCCTCATTGAAAAACAACAAGTTTACTTTTAAGCAATCACAGCCGCCATCGTCAGGCAGAGTGCTTTTGAATTTTAAATGTCTCCTGGCTGTACAATGGATCAAGATAATTATGTACTTTGGCGTGTTTAATTTCATTATTCTCACTTTTTTACATGATATGAATGTATTTTTCAATCAATGCTTGACTTGAGATAAAGCATTACTAAGACAACATTGGGAAGTGAAACTTAGTAGTTTCAAATAGACTGGTAGACATAAAAGTCTGGTCTACTAGGAAATAATATACTATTTTCCTGGTGCAATTAAACTGCTGCAAAGCTGATTCATATATCATAGAGTCATTTCTATAAGGTGAGTGAGGATATGCCTTCAGCAATATAGTATTTCCTCTCAAAACATGTTCAAAGATAAACACACCACAGGGATCCTCCACTTCTCATCACATTGTTAATGATTCCTCATACATCATGCTATCAATACAATCCCATAATTCTTTGAATCTGTATATGACAATTCATTTTTCTATCCCCCCTCTCTCTTACAGATATAGATGAATATTATAGACAAATAAGAAACTAGCCCTTAAGGGCTGCGTGTGTCTTTTTTACATGTGATGTTTTCGGTGTGATAAAAGGAATTGGAACGCGCAGGCTTGGGGAGGCCCTATCAGGGGTTTCAATTTGGTCAGCAAGTTTCCAATGGCGCTTATCTGAATTTCAAATGATAAATGTAAATAGAAATCCTCCTCTTACCGAAGCAATTACATTAAAGCCCACATTATGGAAATAAAGACAAAAACCTACAAAACATAATTTAATTTTCTGTCTTTAGTTCCTCATAGGGATGTGGAGAAAAGGGAAGTGCATTTAATTTCACAATATTTAAGTGCTTAGTCTACACTGAAAAACCAAATTAAGCCAAGCATAAGTGAAATATTTACATAGTGGCAATCCACTTAAATGGTTTCCTCTGTGTTATTATAATTGAATGAAAAGCCTCATGCATTTAAACACGTTAACCTCCAACATTCTCTCAAAATGCATGTCTTGGTGAATGAACTCCAAGCTTCCATTCAGGCTCACAACTTCCTCATAATCAGACACAAATACTCCAAAACTCTCATTGTTTTGCACTTCCCATTCCACTGCTATGGCTCCCATGCATCTGCATCTGTGGTATTCAGCTCACAGAGGCTTATTGAGCCGCCATGTGCTGACTGCTTACATAAACAAGGGTCGGGGTTGGGATTAGGAATTAAATAGTATCAATTTGTTGCTACTCATTGACAATTAGAGTGCTAATTATAACTACAGAGGAACAAAAGCCCGGTGACATAGTGTTATTGCATAACCCTCATGTTGTGTTGCAAAATTATAGTTTCGGTGAGAATAGGCCGGCCTCGTATTAATACTAATTATGCCTTGTGTGAACTTTATTTCATTTTTATTTAAACCTTTCTAAATTGATTGTCTTTATGGCAATTCTCATTTATATATTTATATTGACATGTATAAATGTTAAAGCATGCTGTGGCTACACACTGGCTGATCCTAATCACTCAAACCATTTGAAAACACCTTCAGTACACCACCAAACATCAGATACTCTGCAGTCTGCAGACTTGTATTGTTCTTTTTTTTATGAAAGCGGCCAAGACATTTAGGTGCCTCTTTCTGCGCAGAGGATTTGTCTGAGTTTGTTGTTGGCAAATGAAAGTCGATGCAGTCGAACTCCCAGATTACCACTCATCTCCCACAATGAAAACAAACAACAACAAAAATTTTTCTCTTTTTTTCCCTTTTTTGTTCCCAACAGAATAATAAACTGTCTCTTATGATATCAGTAATGCCAAGATGATCTGTCTGAACGTTTCAGCCCGGTGCAGCTTTTATGTCCACCATTCCAGCCTCTACCCAGTCAGTGCTTCCAGAGTGCCTGTGAAAGCATTAGGCCACTGAGGGCAGGCTGGGCAGACTCAGTCCTCTTATTCGCAGACTCCTGACCAAAGGTTGGTTACAAATGGAGGTAATAACCCGGTGGGGCCTGCTGAGAGCTAAATCAAGGTGTGACAGCCGCGTTAGACTTAAAAGAGTCGTTCTATTTTCAAACTATGTGATTACAGGGAGTAGACATTATAGGAAACATTAATATGGCTCTGCAAAAAATGTGATTGTATTTTGAATGATTGCCTGTTCTTTGGCCACTGAAGCAACAGCTCCTGGTGTTCAATAGCTGAATACACTATACATGTCACACTTGTATTTGACATTATTTGAAAAGAACATGTATTTTTTACACTCCTCTTATTAAACCCAACCATGCCAAATGTCTAAAACATGGCCTGTACCTCTACCTAACAGCAGCTTATGGTGGTAATAGCTGTGCACGGATATTTGCTGTTGGAAAAGAACTACCTGTACAAAAGAGAATGCCCTTGAATGGCTGTCATCTGCTGAATCAATTATGAAAGAATGGTACTCTGGCCCTCGGCAAAATGGAAATGTGCAGTTCATCATATACTGTGCGGTTATCTGTAAGCAAGTTGCTTTTGTGTAGTTGCATTTGATTTTACTTTTACTTTTTTTTGTTTAACGCTGAGTTAACCCTCTATGGGACTTTGTCATTTATAAATGACGCTTCAAAAAACAGCTTTAAAAAATAACACAAGCCTCTAACCAATCATATTGTACCTTAAATTTGTAATCTAAAATCCCCTCTAACCAATAAAATCAAAGATTATATGATGTCAGGATGTCATGTGATGCAACAAGGAAGTACAGGAGACAAGAGCCCATGTTAGGTCACATGCATGAGTAGCATCATGGTAAGTCCATTTTTAAGCTATAAAACACACATAAATCACCAATAAAAAATATAACTAAATAGCCTAAACAGTTTTTTTAACTATTTTAGTCATTTCATGTGAAGAAATCTACAAATCCTTCTTCAAAACAGTTAAAAAGTGCATGTCATGTATAAATGACAAAGTCCCATTAAGGCATACATGGGCAACATATGGCCCGCGGGCCACATCCGGCCCGTGGGCTTTCCCTGACCGGCCCGCGTAATGTCCGTGAAAGAACAGTAGTCAAGAGCCTAGCATAGAGATAATGCACGCAAATCAATATCGTTGCTTTTATTTTGAAAGCGACTGCTATTTGTACGCCCATACATTTGTGCGTGGATGCATACGATGTAAACACCCTCACTGATGTGCTGGTGAATAGAATTTATGCTTCTGCGTCGACACAATGCAGTTGCCTTTAAGTCGGCGTAAACCTTTCAAAGTTTTGTGTCTCTTATGTCTGCGTCGCTCACCATCGCAAATGTTGTCAGAACGAACTCCTGCTATTTGTTGGCGATACGAAGTGTTAATTTCAAAACGTTACTGGCAGATAGACAGTTTACATTCGGATAACCCCGTCACTGTAACCAAAATATGTCTGAGTTTATTTGCAAAGCTTAGTGAACTAGTATGATGCTACTACCCACAGGTTGCTTGAAGCAGCCGGCTCAACACACAGGGCGAGTTGACCAATCACAGTTTTGTGCATAAAGTTAAAGCAAAAACATAGCCTACATTTTTAAAATAGTTTTCTTTGTGCATGTTGATTAACTAATGACAGGCTACTATTGTCTGCTCCACATTTTCATAGTCTAATTCTGCATAGAGTTAATTTAATGATGGTAATGATTTAATGATGAAATATTGCTGAGTGTTGATAAAATGGTGGCACAGGCCTATGGTTGTGTGACTCCTTCACATTTTCATGGCCTAGCCTAATTATATAGATATTGTAGTACTTTTTTATATCAGTCTTTGAAAACTGAAAAAAATCATTTTCGAGAATGAGGATTAAATACTGGACATAGATTAAATAGCCTATTGCTGTTTTTCCTTGGTCTCCCTCACATTTTCATCTGTTCTTACGAGTAGTAAACAAAACCATATGATTTACTTAATGTTATACAAGAACAGAATAGAATTGAACAGAATTGAGTTCAGACTTGAGTTCGGTATTTTGTGTCCGGCCCTCCTCAACAGTCCCAGTTTGTCATGTGGCCCCTTGGGGAAATTAGTTGCCCACCCCTGCATTAAGGGATACAAATTTCCGTGATGGTATCTACTGTTGTGGTGTAGATTATACTGCTGTGATGCAGGGTCAATCTATTTATTCATACATCTTTCTTAGGAAGTTTCCAAGTTTTATGGTAAGGTGAGAGGGACAGCTATGCCTATTCCTGAGGGCAGTGAGGACAGTGAATCTAGCAGTGAGGACGAGGTAGTTGTAAGAGTGGAGCCCAGTTGATTATAGTGTGTGTGTGTGTGTGTGTGTGTGTCTCTGTGTGTGTGTGTGTGTGTGTGTGTGTCTCTGTGCGTGTTTGTGTGTGTGTGTGTCTCTCTCTGTGTGTGTGTGTGTGTGTGTGTGTGTCTGTGTGTGTGTGTATGTGTGTGTATGTGGTGTGTGTGTGTGTGTGTCTGGTGTGTGTATGTGGTGTGTGTGTGTGTTTGTTGTGTCTGTGTGTGTGTTTGGTGTGTGTCTGTGTGTGTGTTTGGTGTGTATGTGTGTTTGCTGTGTGTGTGTGTGTGTGTGTGTGTGTGTGTGTGTATTTGAATGTTTGTGTGTGTGTTTGGTGTGTGTGCATGTGTGTGTGTTTGTGTGTGTGTGTCTCTCTGTGTGTGTTTGGTGTGTGTGTGTGTGTATGTTTGGTATGTGTGTGTCTGTGTGTGTGTCTGTGTGTGTTTGGTATGTGTGTGTGTGTGTGTGTGTTTGAATGTTTGTGTGTGTGTTTGTGTGTGTGTGTGTGTGTGTGTTTGGTGTGTGTGTGTGTGTGTCTGTGTGTGTTTGGTGTGTGTGTGTGTATATTTGTGTCTGTGTGTTTGTTTAGGGTGTGTGTGTGTCTGTGTGTGTTTGGTGCATGTGTGTGTGTTTGTGTGTGTGTGTGTGTGTGTGCGTTTGGTGTGTGTGTGTGTCTGTGTGTGTGTGTGTGTTTGGTATGTGTGTGTCTGTGTGTGTGTTTGGTGTGTGTGTCTGTGTGTGTGTGTGTGTGTGTGTGTGTGTCTGTGTGTGTGAGGAAATGCGATGTTCACCTATGCTTCACACCAACAAAGAACTGCCTGGTTCAGTTTTATCAGTAATGTGACAAATTTGCATATTTTTTTGTATTTTTTATTCTTTTAGAATCATCCTGAAATGAAAATTTTAAAGTGTTTTTTTAATAAAATATGTTCATGGATAATGAAGCCATTGTTATTTAATCAATTGTTTTTTACATTAAGAAATCACGAAAAAAAATATACCCTAATGGGACAAAGTCATTTATAAATGACGATACCCCAAAATAAAGGTCAAAGGTCAATTTGGGAAAGTGAGCATAGGAAATTTATTTTAGGCCTTTATACACTTAAAATCAAAGGTCATTAATTTTTTTTAATGAATTTGCTTAATTAGTCCCATAAATGAGAAAAAGGATATGCATGTGTTACCCTCTATTAATAACCCAGGCTTTATTTTATTTTCACACAAAGGAAATACTTAAAACAGTATTAATATTTGCCTGCTTGTATACAAATGTGCATGGTAATACACCACACCTCCACCCGGTTAAAGCAACACTAAAGCACTTTTCCTCTGTCACACGCACGCTATTTGTATATCTAGCACCGGCTTTGCAAATAATGTCCACAGACACGATAGAGTATGTTGCATGATTTAATGAAAGTATGATGGGTTGCGACATCAGATGCAAGTCAAATTTGTAGTTTCTTATGCCTCATTTCATCGAACTACAGATCCGCTACCCGATCTGGCAAACTTATATAGTACGGTTATAGCCGATAGAGGGCCGCAAAGCGAATGCAGAAGTGCCGTTCACCCCGTTACGAGTTGATGAACCACTGAAACGATTTTGGAAACATTATATTAAGGTACAAAAAACTCTTTGGTGTTGCTTTAAAAGCACCTTAAACCATGCAAAAGTTTCTGTATTCTTCTACAACACACTTTGTAAAATGTTATTAAATGTTCTGTTTCTCGTTTGTAAATCATTATTCCTACATTACCTAATTCTCACCTGTAAAGCATGTGTACACACAGTTATACAGGGTTTGTTTATAGTGAATACGCCTATATAGCATTATGAATTGATTGTTTTAATAATACTGGACAGAGGTAGTGTAGTGGCTAAGGAGCTGGGCTAGCATGCAATAGTAGCGTAGTGGCTAAGTAGCTGGGCTAGCATGCAGTAGCTTGAAAAGCTGGGGGTTCAATTACTTGCTTTTACCTTGAATTTTCCCTTGGGAATCAATAAAGTATCTATCTATCTATCTATCTATCTATCTATCTATCTATCTGATTGCCCTTGGCCTTTAATTTCATTGACACGTGTACTGTAAGTCGCTTTGGATAAAAGTGTATGCCTTTACAACTCATTTGTAAATGGGTTGCAAGGCATAGAAAGTCCTTACTTTAGATGAGCTCACAAAATATAATTACCATTACCATACCAATATAATTATAATTAACTCCTGAGTTAATCATGAATTATAGTATTAGGAAGTGGTTTATAAAACATGTATCCACACCCTAACTAATCATTAGTGCATGTATATGTAACAACTGTTAAATAATCAAAATATTACTTCATCAACACAATTATTATTGCACAATTTATTAAGTATTAAAAGTAATGTATAAACATAAGCTTATTTACTATGAACAAACCATTTATACCAGTGTGTACAAATGCTTTACTGATGAGAATGTAGGAACAATACAAATAAAGAACAAAACATGTACTAATTGTTTACAAATACTTAATTAACATTGAATTATGTGTAATTATTATAAAGTGTTACCCAATTTGATTATTTTTATCATCTGACCATTATGGACAATAGGAATTCAAATAATCGAGGAATGGACAAATATTCAGACTTAATGACCACTAAAGGAGAGAGTCAACACTTTCTTTAGTTCCTCTTTACCATGCGGATAAATCTGAATTTGACCAAAGCCTTACCCTGGAAATTCTCACAAGAGTTAAATTTGAATTTGCTCAGCAGGTGACTCTGGTGACGAGTAATGATGCTCATTACCTATGCCCATGAAACCGAGCTGCACTAATCACATCGGTGTATCTGATATAGGCGGGTCAGAGGCGAGCTAAACAGATGACGACAGGGCTGCGACATTGATGTCCGGAAATATTGATGGTAGTGTTATCAAATTGCGTCGACGTCCGGAATCGGTCAGTGTAGTGTCGTAGTGTTATCCGTAGTAATATTTTCAAATGCATGCTTGGTGCCGCCTCTCGAGTTGGGCCATTTTCATTACCCGTTGCCAGACACTTAATCTTTCATATTGGGTCTGGTCCTCCAGGCTACCAACCCTACTGAATTAGCTGAATGATTAAATTGTGGAGAATCTAATCAATCTAACCATGTATCTTGAATGGCCATATTGACAGAACTCTCTAAACACTTCCTGCCTTTCATCAGTGGAAAATTTGTCTTAAATAGTGCCATCTACTTTAATGTTTGTGTGCACAATCTAAACACGATTTAACCCTTGGTGATCCAGCGGGTGATTCGCTCAAGTGGATGATCTGTTGAGCTTTAATAGATTTTATACAACCAATAAACTTCCATAAAAACAGACCTGGCTTCTAACTGAGACCTGCATTTATTTGTCCAAACATATAGTCAGGGGGCCAATTCTGAAAAGGGCCTCCGTTAAGACTTTTGCGGACATGTTTTGGTACAAGCTGTCACCCTATTTTTTTAGGTAGAAGACACCCATAGGTAAGATATTAGGGTGGTTGTCAAGCTGAATTTCTTTTTGTGTGACTTGTACAAGCAATTTTAGGCCAATTTTTTGGTTTCCTGCTCAACACGACATGCCAGCAATAAATGTTGAATATCTCAACAACCACAAGGACCATATACATAAAAAAGGTATCAAATGAAAGCTAACACTCATGGGCTGTCTGAAGAAGTGTCAGAATTGACATTTATTGTACAGTGTAAGAGATAACAGAACTAGAACATGAAAAAAACAATATCCGCCTAAAGAGAACCAGTTTTCAAAGTGAATATCAGCTTGGAAACATAACATAGTATCCCAAAACCTCTATCAATCAGTACCCCTATCTATGGGAATGAGTCAAGCCAAGTTTAAAGCTTGTAGGGAGAGACAGTGCAATACTGCACAAGTTATAATTCTTTAAAAGTGTCAGAATGAACATGTATTGTACAGTGTAAGAGAACAGAACTAGAACATGAAAAAAACAATCTTCACTATGGGATCTATGGGAATGCCAAGTTTAAGTCAAGCCAAGTTTAAAGCTTGTAGGGAGAGACAGTGCAATGCTGCACAAGTTGTAATTCTTTAATGTCAAGGCAGCAATGTAGAACTGTAGATGGTGGTCTATGGTGCTATTTTACTTCATTAATGTACCAGGTTGCAAGACAAATTATATTTAATTAACATATCACTATAGTTATTCATTCCATCCTAACATTACTGCTCTCTCACTTCTTTAGGGTTAGGGGTAAGTAACTAGTTAGTAGTAATAACTATATAATAGTCGTATGGCAAAGGTATGTTTTTCCCCATCCAAGCAGTGACTCTCAGGTAGGCAGCCAACAGAAGGCACCCAGGGACCATGTCCATGTGCTCAGTCTGAGTCCTGGTCAGGGACACAAAAGAAGAGGTTACTCTTTTGATAATGAATACCTTCCCAATACAAAACATGCATGCATGCATCCAAGGGCATAATATAAATCTAATCTACAAAACAGGAAAAACAATATCATGCCAAATAATCTGAAACAATAGAGTTGCTAGCCTAGAAATCTAGACGCACCCTAGCTAGAAGATGGATCTTGCTGTTGGCGAACAGCTTGACACGAGTTAAGCTTTTTTTAAGCCAACTAGCTCCGCTGGTGGGAAAACGCATGGGACGCGTTGTAGCGCTGTCCTATTGCGTGCACAGGGAATTTGAAAGACAACCAATTATCCCGCCCCTCGGACTGAGCACTGCGAATGGTGAGTACCCAGACCCTACATTTTAATGTGGGTCTGGCTCGTCAGGCTATATAGTTGCATATAATGTGGCAAAACTCAATAATAATGATGTGAGTACCTGAGTATTCTTGCACCGAGCTGCACAGGCACATCCACATGTACCACTACAAAATATTCCACTTTTTTGACATTGCCTGGTACTGCACTGACTTCCACTTTCCTTGCATCCACATATCGTCAGCTCCAAGCACCTGGCCTGTACAGGTTTCTTTGGTTAAAAGCTGGGGGACAAGCATTCCATCCTTCATGTGCCAACCACAACTGGTTGGTAAGGGCAACTGTGGATGGGTCACTTGTGACTGTTTCCAAACCTTTGTTTGATAGTGGGCCCTCATTAGGTGCAGAGACAAGGCATCCTGAGTTGGTGGTAAAGTATCCAAATTGGCTTTCACTTTCCAAAACAGGGCACAGTGAACATCATGGATTGAAGTGCTGGTCGTTTTTGGATCATACAGTTTGTAGTTTGTCGACCAGTAGGCATGGCCGAAGTGCCCTTGAGCAAGGCACCTAACCCTTCACTGCTCCCTGAGCACCGCTGTTGTTGCAGGCAGCTCACTGCACCGGGATTAGTGTGTGGTTCACCTCACTGTGTGTTCACTGTGTGCTGAGTATGTTTCACTAATTCACGGATTGGGATAAATGCAGAAACCAAATTTCCCTCACGGGATCAAAAGAGTATATATACTTATATTATAAGTATTATACTTATAGAATAGCCAAAGTTGTCGAGAAGATGAAGGCACAACCTCATGATGCCACAACCAAAGGGTATGAGAGGCTCATCATTCAGTGCAATGACACAGATGTACTGTTGTTGCAGCTTGTGTTTGCAACCTGCTGAGCCCAGAAATTTGGATGAAAGCAGGAACTGCCAAGAAACCACGCTACATTAAAGTGCATGATATTAAAATGTCAAATGAGATTCTGGATGGTCTGTTGGCATTTCATGCCATCCCTGGATGTGACACTACCAGTCAGGTCACTGGAATATGAAAAAGGATGGCGTGGAAAGTGTTCCAGCAGTGCCCTCATCTTCTCCACAACTTTGGTGAGGATGAAGTACCAAGTCCAGCTATTATATCCTCAGCTGAACAGTTTGTCTGCAAACTGTATGATCCAAAAACGACCAGCACTTCAATCCATGATGTTCGCTGTGCCCTGTTTTTGAAAGTGAAAGCCAATGTGGATACTTTACCACCAAATCAGTGGAAACAGTCACCAGTGACCCATCCACAGTTGCCCTTACCAACCAGTTGAGATTGGCACATGAAGGATGGAATGCTTGTCCCCCAGCTTTTAACCAAAGAACCTGTACAGGCCAGGTGCTTGGAGCTGACGATATGTGGATGCAAGGAAAGTGGAAGTCAGTGCAGTACCAGGCAGTGTAGATGTCAAAAAAGTGGAATATTTTGTAGTGGTACATGTGGATGTGCCTGTGCAGCTCAGTGCAAGAATACTCAGGTACTCACATCATTATTATTGAGTTTTGCCACATTACATGCAACTACATTGTTTCAGATTATTTGGCATGATATTGTTTTTCTTGTTTTGTAGATTAGATTTATATTATGCCCTTGGATGCATGCATGCATGTTTTGTATCGGGAAGGTATTCATTCTCCAAACGGTAAACTCTTCTTTTGTGTCCCTGACTAGGACTCAGATTGAGCACATGGACATGGTCCCTGGGTGCCTTCTGTTGGCTGCCTTCCTGAGTGTCACTGCTTGGAAGGGGAAAAACATACCTTTGCCATACAACTATTACATTACATTACATTTGGCTGACGCATTTTTAAACAAAGCAACTAACAACATGGTTAACAGTTTAAGCTTTATAAAGCAATTCTCTCAACACTTATAGGACCATTTTAAAAAGTACAATAATAGTACAATAAGAATAAGTGCATCAGTGAGTGCTGTTTTTTAAACAAACGAGAGTCAGTTCTAGTCAGGTAAGTGCTAGGATCAGCAAGACTAGTTATTACTACTAACTAGTTACTAACCCCTTACCCTAAAGAAGTGAGAGAGCAGTTATGTTAGGATGGAATTAATAACTATAGTGATATGTTAATTAAATATAATTTGTGTTACAACCTGGTACATTAATGAAGTCAAATAGCACCATAGACTACCATCTACAGTTCTACATTGCTGCCTTGACATTAAAGAATTACAACTTGTGCAGCATTGCACTGTCTCTCCCTACAAGCTTTAAACTTGGCTTGACTTAAACTTGGCATTCCCATAGATCCCATAGTGAAGATTGTTTTTTTCATGTTCTAGTTCTGTTCTTTTACACTGTACAATACATGTTCATTCTGACACTTCTGCAGACAGCCCATGAGTGTTGTGACACCATTTCTATGTATATGGTCCTTGTGGTTGTGGAGATATTCAACATTTAGTGTTGGTATGTCATGTTGAGCAGGAAACCAACAAATTGGCCTGAAATTGCTTAAAGTCATACACACAAAAAAAAAAAATCAGCTTGACAACCACCCTAATGATCATGCTTGCACATAAATTGGATTATATTGCACATTTGCCCAAAATTACAGTAGGTAACATGGAAGAAAATGAAAGCACTTTGGGGAAAAAAATCCGCTTTTACCACTTATATGAATATGGTGTTAAAATGGACAAAAAACATTTTCTAAGCCGACAACCTGGCTAGAACACATGTTAAGGGGTTAAATATTAATACTGGATAGGTTGTATGCTTGTACCAAAAAGTGTCCGACAGAGTTTTAATATCAGTTTTGGCCCCCTGACTAATAGCCACACCAGACCAGTGAAAGGGGCCTGTGCCTTTTTTTTGGGAATTGGGATTTGGGAAGCTTTTAATCAAGGTTTTATGGTCTGTTATGGGCTGCCAGGGAATTATACTAATTTTATTTTAGTTCAGTAATGTCATAAGGAAAGCTGTGTGAGATCTAAACCTGCTGGAATATCGAACTTTAAATTATCCTAAAAATATATACACCTTATTCCTAAATATATACATATTCCTGCTTAGGAATTAGAATTACAATGGCAAACATGCTCTGATAAAATGCTGTTTCACCTTTGTGTCAGGCATAAGATAGGCATTGATCAGGACAGGAGGTCTATTTTGAGTCAAGGTAACTGTGTGTGACTCATACAGATATGTGTGTGCAGTGTTCTCCGTGATTTCAACAAAAGGAGACACATGGCAAATAACATGTCAGCAGTATTTTGGGTTGCATCACCAATTGTCTACCAGAGCCAGGAACCTACACCTAAAAATACTAGTGTTGAGTCATCAAGAGCACAAACGGTTCTTGTGTAAACACTCACACATTTTGTCAGTTACTCTCACGAATCACGGTATCAAGGCCCCTCAAACAATCCCTGAGATAATATAACACACCCACACACACGCGCGCGCGCACACACACACACACACACACACACACACTGACACACACACACACACACACAAAACCAAATCTTAGGGTAGCATGTGATTAATTAGAGTCTGTTCCCATATTGAGGGCAGGCTGGGATGAGGTGAGCCCGACCTTAGTGGCCTTAGCATTAAGAGGCGTATGGATCACAGTCTGACCAGGAGTGGTGAGCCTCCTCCGTCGGATCATTATTCCGATGGACAGACTTGGGTTATAAATAGGCTCATGAACTTCTTGGTGGTGTTATCCAACCTTCACTATTTGCTGCATTGATCTGGATCATGGTGGCTGGAGGTAGAAGGAATCTGACAATTGTGGAGGAAATCGGAAATCTGAAATATAATTTAAACCTTGAATATTAAATAATTTTGAGACATTAAAGATTTTGTTGCATTGCAGGATGGAGTTTGAAATCACAGGAAAGTACTAGCTTTTTTAATTTGAAAAGGTATATCGTGAGTTTGCTTTGTGGCTGCCAATGCTGGATAGCAGAAGCGAAAAGGGCTACAGCTGTCATAAAAGAAAAGTACAGCCTAACATTTACATGTGTAACAGTTTAGGACCCGTGTGAGGCTATAAGCTCTCATGGTGTTGTTTTTGTTTATTTATTTATTTTGTTTTTGTTGTTTATTAAGATGTACTTGGTTTGAACAAAAGAAAAAAAGGGTGAAAACATCACCAGGCAAGCCTAAGCAAGCACTACATAATACGGTGATCCTTACAGATACTTTGATAATGTACCTAGGAGCTTGTGGTCACTGTAAAAGCCTGCAAAATGCAGTTGTGATTATCAGTGACAGAAATGATTATGCTAGAAGATTTTTTCTGTTCAGGAAATGCATTTTTATCACACGCTGGACAAAGAATAATAGATTTGCATTCAATCCTGCCTTGCAGATTCATGCATTCAAAGTATTTACCAAGCACTACATGAACTTCTAGACATGTGTTTAGCAGATAATGATGTCTGGTAAGCAGGCAGGTGGTGACATATCACAGTCATTTGTGGTATCATGATATTCATTTTGATATGACAAAGAAATACATTTTATTAGGGATATCAGCCAACCTTTTCTTTTTAGACTGAAATGTCAACATGCCGCATATCAGTCCCTTGGCACATACACACATGCCAGTGATGGCTAAATGAAAATGGCCATTATCGATCTCAACGTGGAAATGTTTATTGCCATTGCGTAAATGCCATTTTCTCAAGTGCACTAATATAGCCCCAAAAGAATGTGCAGTGCTGGAATGAGAATGCTTTTGCGTCTGTTTTTGTTACTTTGTGGTGAAGGACTGACAACCATTGTCATGAGTCACACATTAGAGGAGAGAGAGAGAGAGAGAGAGAGAGAGAGAGAGAGAGAGCAGCTGGAATGTTCCAGTCCTAGCATGCATAACCAGGAGATGTCATCTTAGCCAGAGTAGGTCCAGATCATCCAGCCATAGCTTAGACTCCAGCATGTGGGTCCGGATCATCCAGCCATAGCTTAGACTCCAGCATGTGACGCTGCCATACTCACCATCTCATGTAGGTCCGGATCATCCAGCCATAGCTTAGACTCCAGCATCTCATGTAGGTCCAGATCATCCAGCCATAGATTAGACTCCAGCATGTGGGTCCGGATCATCCAGCCATAGCTTAGACTCCAGCATGTGGGTCCGGATCATCCAGCCATAGCTTAGACTCCAGCATGTAGGTCCAGATCATCCAGCCATAGCTTAGACTCCAGCATCTCATGTAGGTCCGGATCATCCAGCCATAGCTTAGACTCCAGCATGTGATGCTGCCATACTCACCATCTCATGTAACCCTTGGAAGAGAAAATCATTTTACAGCTTTATTAGAAACTTACCATGATACCCTCATCGTCATTACCCCACCACCCAACATCAGTCTTTGTGTTGCTGCTGGTATATGAGAAGTCTGACTTATTCAGAACCTATAAAAAGTAATTGGTTAAATTAGGTATTTTCTTTTGTCCAGTAAATAATTTATAATACACCTCCAGGTGATTAGCAATATCACATGCATAATGATAGTAGAATAGCTAATGCAGAATACAAAATGAGCAAAATCATATTGAAGTACTTCATTAATTCTCTCTGTATAAATAATTGAAATAAATGCACAGCAAAGCACAGACAAAAATGACAGCGAGTTCAGGCCTAATTTTTTCCTGTGCAAACTGGTTCATATTTCTGCAGCGTATGAAGGACATGGGAAGCTGTGGTCCACGGGGTATAGCCCTTAACGTCCACGTCAGCAGTTCCTCAGCTGCATCTCACATATGTTGGGCTTCAGCCTGGAAATCATCTGTGGAGAAGACAGAGACAAGGTATGCTGACCGTAGTGGGTTAGCTGTGTGTGTGTGTGTGTGTGTGTGTGAGAGAGAGAGAGAGAGGGGTGGGGGGGGGATAGCATGAAGAAAAGGAGATAGTAAAAAAGAACGGGGCTAATGTGTAATGTAGAAAAAATATGTTTAATATCAAATCCTGCTGTATCTACAATAAAAAAGTGCTTCTGGACACAGACAAGGAAAAACATGAAAAAGGTTGAAGAATTACATTGCATTCACATGTGTGTATGTTAAACAAACAGGAAACATACACACACAAAGATGGAACTGAAAATTACAGTAAATGTGTCAAACTAACTTTCTGTTGGGCAGGCTAGAAAATGATGATGCAATAACCATCTCTGGCATACTGTAGGAACAATATGTTTTATTTGATGAAGATGACATGAAAGGTGGCAGACATCATAACTACCAAAGCAACATATAAACCCAATGGATGCTCCTAGCCTGCAGTCAGTGAAGCAGTACTCATTCACCGTGCTCTTTTAAGACCTCTTATTTAGAGAGTGGGCTTTGTTCACCCACCATTCTGCAGACAGTACTTTTAACCCACAACCCTCCACCACCTCTACCCCCTAAATGACATAGCAATTCAAAGGTAATTTTGAACATTTATTGTTACTTTTCTGTGTTATTTCTAACCTCCAGTAATTGGGCAGTGGTTCTGCCAGAGAGTGTGGAAATGGTTCTCGCTAGCTTGAACCAAACCCATGGCAATTTAGTCTTGGTGCAAAGATCACCTAGAGTACAACCCACGAGTGTGTGCAGTCAGCGCCCGGGTCAAACGACAGACAAGAAGCATACGCTCGTTTGTGTCACAAGAGGTTATCTAACGCATCATATCACACTTCATGAGAAAACAGCCTGCAAAAAAAAGAATAATACAAAAAAAGAAATGCCCGGAGTGAGGTGGACAAAGCGTCCGTTAGACACAAGTGAGGAGGCCGCGGTCTCTCTGGGTGAGGTGGACAAAGCGTCCGTTAGACACAAGTGAGGAGGCCGCGGTCTCTCTGGGTGAGGTGGAAAAAGCGTCCGTTAGACACAAGTGAGGAGGCCGCGGTCTCTCTGGGTGAGGTGGAAAAAGCGTCCGTTAGACACAAGTGAGGAGGCCGCGGTGTCTCTGGGTGACGTAGAGAGCTAAGCCCGTTGCACAACAACAGATCTCTGTGGCTGATGTGTTTTTCTACTTTGTTTCCTTGTTATTACTTTTTTGACCAGCACGATTTGAGCGCTTGTGGGGAGCTCTGTGAGAGGATCTTGTGGGGAGCTCTGTGAGAGGATCTTGTGGGGAGCTCTGTGAGAGGATCTGGGATGGAGTCGGTTGCCTCCTCTGGCCTTGCGCAGGTGTGCGCAGATTGATTTTTGCTGCCGGAGTTATGAGTGGAGTTATTTCCTCTAGCTCCGTCCACCTGGACACGTCTTGTTCCCAATCACGTGGCGAGTAGTGAAGGGGGAAGAAATGCTTTTTATTTTCCTTTTTTTGCTTTTCCTTTCTTTATTTACATGGTTTCATCCATAACTCATGATAATGTGCTCATTATCAACACATTTTCAACGGATATTGCCACCCTCTGTTTATAATCTTCCCACACCTACCCTTTTCTTTTGTATTTCTCTTGCATTTCATGTGTGTTTGGGATTAAGCACCACTGAAAACCAGCTTCCTTAAAAATATCTTTCTTCAGGGGACTATTGTATCCTCAAGTTTTTGCCGTTTGATGTAATCTACTGGGCTATGAGATAAGCAAAGCAAACTGGCAACGCATACTGCAATTTGGCATGATGTTTGGTAGTCACAATGTGGTCTGCCATTTACCTATTTGAAATTCTGACTGTTGGAGCAACAAAATCCCTCCATTTAACTCCTCCATCCCATAGAGATTTACGATATGAAAAGCAGAGGACTTGGCTGTGCCTTCCTATCCCTAAGCTGGTGTCTACTTGCTTACAATAATTGTGTAGGTTACACAACAACAGGAAGCCCTTTGTAGTTTCTGATTAAATGTGACACTAAAAGGTTATAGTACAATGTATGCTGAGGGTTTTTTTCTGCCTTGACTAGGTTTGGTTCGGCAGATTTGATTGTGGTTCAAAAAATAGTCCTTTGATCCACCCACCTACCGAGGCGCATATGCAGTTTAAACGTAGAAAGCCCAATACACCTGACACCTCAGAACAAGCAGAAGTAACCTGAAATAAACTTTCCCATGTACCTCCAATGTTGAGATAACTAGGCCTGGTGAAAACTGCTCCCTTGCAGGATATTCATGGAAACTGAAAGCAAGATAATTAGTTGAGTTCTGGCAATTGGAAGTCTACTGGATATGAGCATATGGGTGCAGTAATTGTTAGACATATTTATTGCTCAGTTTACTTGCAGTGCTTCGAAAAAGGAAATTGTTTCTGGAGGCTTGCTGACAGGTGACTGCAGGAAATATATGGAATAAGGAACAACTATAGGAGGAGTGTGTGCATAATTGTGTCATTAAGTAAGTATACTCTTTTGATCCCGTGAGGGAAATTTGGTCTCTGCATTTATCACAGTCCTTGAATTAATGAAACACACTCAGCACACAGTGTACACACAGTGAGGTGAAGCACACACTAATCCAGAGCAGTGAGCTGCCTGCTACAGCGGCGCTCGGGGAGCAGTGAGGGTTTAGGTGCCTTGCTCAAGGGCACTTCAGCCGTGGATGTGGGCATGGGAGAGCGGTGCTCAACCACTTGCCCCGCCCACATTTGTCCTTCTGGGTTGGGGATCGAACCGGCAACCCTTCGGTTACAAGCCTGAAGCCCTAACCAGTAGGCCACGGCTGCCCCCATGACATCCTATTATATATACAGACATAGGCATCCTATTTCCCTATTCAAAATCCCAGTGAAATTAAGAGTAAGGATTCATAAGGACTGGATGTTAAAATCAGGTATGGAATTATGGGCTCCTATCCTATCCTATCAGGAAAATATTTTAAGCAATGTTCACATTCATTTATCCCAATGAACAAAACTAAAATGAATAGTCGGAGTAAAACAAAGTATTGTATTTTTGATATTGATGTCTGTAGTCAGGGCATGAATTATCATTTAGTAAATTGCCAGACACATCCCTGTTATTGACACCCTCCATGGCTTCCAGCCCCCTGTGTGGATGTGGTTGTAAATCTAAGTCACTTGCTTCTCTCACATTGCTTATAGGACTCTATTCAAGTGGCAGAAAGTTGAAAGAAAGTTCATTTGATAGATGATGTCCTTGGGGAAACAGTGTGCAACACAAGGTGAAGAGCATTGATTATGCTGCAAGGTAAGCATTTAGTACATTCCCCATGCAAATAACAGTTTTTCTCACTGCCTTGGCGGGATGGCATTGTGAGCACACACCCACACACTCATACACACACACACACACACACACACGCTCTATTTGGAGGAATACTGCATATGTAGACTACTGGCAATGTCTTGCTCGTTAAGCCCCTGCTGATAGTGATGAAGAGGACAAAATGCCCTGCGAAAGCTACCAAGGATGCCTCTTTGCTTATGCCCATGGGACTTGGGTCGAATGAGGTCACATCGACTGCAATAACAGAGATATCAGTAGAGATTATCTAGTATCAGATATCCAGTATAAGATTTGTTCATTCATTCATTCATTCATTTATTCATTCATGAATTTGTGTGTTCTTTCTTTCAATTAATTATTAAGGAGGATATCATGTACAGTATAGTCTTTCCTTTACCTATGGAAATGTATGCCCAAACCACAAATCACCGTCTCTTTGTGGCACCATTTGAGTTGAGTCATGATGTCTGCCCGGACAATGGATGCCCACATGATGTGTTTCAGCACGTGTACCCCGTATCAGCCCTGCTGGAGACAAAGGAGCCAAGAGTGTGTGTGTGTGTGGGGGGGGGGGGGGGGGGTTGAACTAGATGCCCATCAGAGAGCGAAGGAGAGAGAGATAGAGAGAGATAGAGTGAGGAAGAGAGAGATAGACAGAGAGGGAAAGAGAGAGAGAAAGATATAAAGAGAGAGAGGGAGACAAAGAGAGAGAGAGAGAGATAGAGAGAAAGAAAGCGATGAAGGAGAGTACGGGAAGGAGAGAAAGACCAATACATGTAAAAAGATGAAGGGATAGAAAGACCAAGAGATGGAGGAGCTGAAGATAGGAAGAGAGGTGGGCTAGGAGGTGAAGATAGGAAGAGGAAGAGAGGTGGGCTAGGAGGTGGGGGACTAACTGACCTTTCTGAGCACCACCACCCCCCCACCCCCTTATTGAAGCTGTCCTGCAGCTTTGTCTCCGGTGATATTTACATTAACATTTCAATACATCCAGCTTGGTCGGAGATAAAACATTCATGTGACCTTTAAAAAGAAAGACTTACTTAAATGCTGTCATGTCATTTAACCTTAAAAAAGGCTTGTGTGGCGCCGTGGTGGCAGCGGTGCGGTGACTCATTATGGCCCTGGAACCTGGGAGTGCTGCTGGTGACACAGGCGGAGCTGCTGGAGGATGCTGTCCTGCTGCTGAGCTGTGTGCAGGCCTGATGGGAGACTGTCCTGCAAGCTCTGTGGTCTGCATGCATGCTGCTGGGAGACTGTGTCAATAAACAGGGTGCTTCCAATTATGCTTTGTGCACCCATCAACACATACACACCTGGACGCGTTTGTGCACATACACACAGACAGACGCACACACACACACACACACACACACACACACACACACACACACACGCGCGCTCTCTTGTGCAGGAGCAAACCTGACCTGCATCCGTTGTGAACAGAAACAAAATGGATGCCTGCCCTTTGGGAGCCCCAGCAAATGAATACTGTTGACAGAACAATTAGCATTTAAAAGGCAGAATAACCTTTACTCAATACATCATTTTTATTGGTCCCGACTTTCAGTTCCAGCTAGTGCCTCAGCCCATGGGTGGGCAGGAAGGTGGAGGTGTGTGTGTGTGTGTGTGTGTGTGTGTGTGTATGCGTGTGTGTGTGTGTGTGTGTGTGTGTGTGTGTGTGTATGTGTGTGTGTGTGTGTGTGTGTGTGTGTGTGTGTGTGTGTGAGGAGGCAATGCCATGGCCCCCGAGATCAGCTCAAGACTTGAGTCAATGCAGGAGTCTGCTAATTTGACCAAGCAGATGCCTCGGTCACTGCAGGCCAACGTAGGCGGAGAGAGGTGGACTGGGTACCAGCAGAGCTTGATAACAATGACCACCCATCTGCATCACCGTCGACCGACCCTCCAGGCACCCTCGCAGGGGAAGATTCACATGTTCTGATCCGGATACTGAAAAGGGGTCTGATCCGTATACTGCCTGAAAAGGGGTCTGATCCGTATACTGCCTGAAAAGGGGTCTGATCCGTATACTGCCTGAAAAGGGGTCTGATCCGTATACTGCCTGAAAAGGGGTCTGATCCGTATACTGCCTGAAAAGGGGTCTGATCCGGATACTGAAAAGGGGTCCGGTGGTGCAAAGTCGTGAGATTTCTGTTGATTATGTTTTTAATAAACAAGACTGCTGACAGATGATTCAGCAGGCTTCTGTGCTCACTGCCGCTGAGGAGAGCTGAGGAGAGCTGACCTGTAGAGCTTCACACAGAGACTGAAGGAATGCAGGTGCTGTTTTCTTATTACAGTACTGTGAGACACTCAAGTCATATTAAATGGTCTAAAAAAACCTTACAGTCGCCTTATCAGAGCTACTTGGATTTGATTATGGGACAGGTTTCAACCAAAACACACCTCTGCATGCGATCAGATAGTCCTACCCAATCAGAGCAACAAAATCTGTGGATCCCGTAGAATGAACCAACTAAACTTCTCAGATCATGTTGCCTCAGTCGCCCGGTCATGCCGTTTCGCACTCTACAACATACGGAAAATCAGGACTTACTTGACTCAAGATGC
>NW_027468630.1:775000-865000 GCF_046254945.1 Alosa pseudoharengus | reverse complement strand
CCCAAAGACAAATTGCGGATCAAACTGGTCAGTGGTCTCATGCAGAACGTTGTTATAGGTTTTGCAGCCTGGATGTCGCTCCACTTTTCTTCGCGCCTGAAGTGAGTGTGCAACTTCAAAGGAAAGGAGAACTTGTTTTGAACTACAAGCAGGTTTGCATCTCTCCATCCTTTGGTATACTAATCATCCCAGGGGAAAACACCGTGGATAACAAAGGCTGTAACAACACACCGTTATCTCTCAAGAAAACAAGAAAATAGATATCCCCATTGTGCATAATTTGCCCACGCTTTCAATTTCGGTGGACTTTTTTCTCTCTCTCTCCCTCCATCAATACACAGAAATAGTGTGATCCCCACAGACTAGGGAATGTAGCCATCACTGCACTTGCAATACAATAATCGGACATGTTGGCCTGTACGGGAATTCTTTAGGGGGAAGCTTCGGTTAAACACAAGGACTCTGAGCAGATGACACGGATCATGCCATCAAATGTCACAAATACCCAAATCAAGCCTTTTTGTACCTGAAATGACATCAAATGTCACAAATACCCAAATCAAGCCTTTTTGTACCTGAAATGACAGCGGAGACGAAGCAGCCACAGCCACAGCCCACGCGGCAACGCTGGGCGTTCTGTCCCCGGTGGACAGATCTAAATCTGATAGGCGGATAGGAGGGCCTCTCCGGCAGGCGCGTATCAGAAGAATGTCAGCAGGACGCCTCGCTGGCATGGCATGGCATCGCCGACGGCGACCTCGCCACGGCAACGAGACCAGGAGTTATTTAGAGCTCGGGAAAAAAAAAAAAACAGTCCAATGCTTCGCACCCATCAGATCTGCCCTTTGCGGAAAGTATATACCCCCAGGGCTTTTCCACTCTCAAGGTCAGAAGAAGTGGAGTGCTACAGCCTTGGGTTTTTAAATCGACTCAACATCTCCTTGTTTCTTTCTCTTTTTTGCTCGGTTTGCCTTTGAGCTCAGTCAATTCCTGTGTATGTTTTATATATGTATTTATTTATTTTTTAAAGGGCTTGTTTGTTTTGCTTTGCTTTTTTCCTCTTCAGACTATCTCTGGTGAATGTCAGGAGGCTCCCTGCCCTTGTCCTCGGGGGACGGCAGTGCTGATGATGAGGGCTGAAGTGGACAAGGCTTTGGCATCGTGCTCGGACTCCAAGGAGAGGAGAGGAGATGAGAGGAGAGACACGAGGTCACCTCCAGATGGCCCCAGCTGAACTGACAGCATCTCCTCACTTCAGATGACCTGTTGTTGGGTTACTTCATGCCAACACCACCCTGCTCCTCCTTCAGCAAACACACACACACACACACACAGAAAGACACACATATCATAACACACACACAAACACACACACACACACACACACACATACAGAAAGACACACATATCATAACACACACACAAACACACACACACACACAGACACACATACAGAAAGACACACATATCATAACACACACACACACACACACACACACAGAAAGACACACATATTATAACACACACACACACACACACACACACACACACACACAGAAAGACACACATATCATAACACACACACACACACACACACACAGAAAGACACACATATCATAACACACACACACACACACACACACACACGCACACACAGAAAGACACACATATCATAACACACACACACACACACACACACACACACACAGAAAGACACACATATCATAACACACACACACACACACACCACCCCAGCAGGCCTGGCTCAGACCTCCTCTCTCCAC
The DNA here is from genome assembly GCF_046254945.1 of Alosa pseudoharengus. Lineage (NCBI taxonomy): Eukaryota > Metazoa > Chordata > Actinopteri > Clupeiformes > Clupeidae > Alosa > Alosa pseudoharengus. The sequence goes on along the minus strand of NW_027468630.1, from coordinate 863,216 downwards.
CTTCAGGGTGCCAGGGTTTGTCTTCCACACACCCTTTCACACCAGTGAGCTGCAGCCAAGAGCGCTGTCCCTGCCTCCACCCTGCCTCGGCCTCCACCCTGCAGTCACCTCTCAGCACCACACTCTCCTCCAGTCCCTACGGCGACCAGGGCTCCTTCTGAACAAAAACATTATTTTAACGTTTACAGTTAACGGTCCCACTCTAAAATTACATATGTAGTCATGTGTAGCCTAGTCTGTAACAAGATTCTGTGATTTTCACAGCATCACTGCTGTTTTTGGGAAGTGTACTGTATTTGTGAATACAGTATGTTGCTGTGGTTTCGCTATGAATTATGGTCAAAAATGGTCAAACTACAGTAATAAAAATTTGCTGTGAATCATAACACAGTAATACATCTGACTCCTCCCTCACTTGTCAGCTTTTTGAAAATTTTGAAAAAACATGGCGGAAAATCAGTTGGGGTTTTCTGTTTTCTTTTTGCACATAAATACAAAGTTAAGCTCTTAGATAGCAAGGTGACATTGATATTATGTTGATTTTCCATCCAAATCATCATTTTTAAAAGATATTGAAAAGTCATGGATTTATGGTTTACTGGGAAATCTTGACGTGGTGATTGAAAAAACGTAGTGCACCGCGCAACGATGTTTGAACTGTCCTGCGGGAGATCATTTTTGAGCAACAGTTCAGTCAGAGTCAGACCAACGGTGTTCAGCACTCTGTCAAGTTCGCAGCTCCACCTTAATGGTAAGCAAGCATTTATTTATGTAACGTTAATGTTTCATTGTGAAATTGTACTACATTAAATTCGGGCATGTGTACAGTCTATGATATGTACGTTGTACTGTCTAACTTACAAACTCATCCATGCTTGTTGGATCAACTAACTAAGTAACGTTAACGTTAGGCTAGCTATCATAGTTGCTGTTGCTGTGACAGTGGCATTAGCACTAACGTTAATGTTTTATGTTACGTTAACTTTATGGCAGTCTCATTTATAATTAGGCCTACCTTAGTTCTCAGTGAGTTACAGTTTATTATATTCATATAATTTATATAAAACATTCGCTAGTAGGCCTAGTATGTTAACGTTACTGTCACAATGTTAGGCTGAAGATGATGTGCTGCTGGTTAACGTTAACGTGGAGGTTTACCAGCTAACTTATGTAACGTTAACTCCTCGTAATCATGTACGGTTTTGTGAGTTTAATAGGCTAACTTTAGCAATATTGATATAAGTTAACTTTAAGTCACATCTGACTATCATTAGCAGCTAACCGTTGTTCGGACGAACAGCGCGAATGGCTGTTGCTGCAACATCATCAATGAGCTAACCCAGCTAGCTAACGTTAAATATACCTTGCGAAACTAAATTATGCTAACACCATCTTCAGCCTGGCATTTTGACAGTAAACTCAAAAAAACATACAGTATATATATATATATATATATATATTCTATGCTTATTCTAAAGTTTCACTTGTAAGTAGCCTTCAGTTTCAGTTGAAAATTGTTCAAGATAACACTGTTTATCTTTTTTTCTTTTATTTCTGCTAGGTGCTGCTTCACTCTGCTACTGGTCGTGGATCAGGCTGACTGCAACCTTTGGTCTAACGTTATGGATGCAGCACACAAGCATTTCTAAACGAAAAAAAAAGTGAATAAATGTACTTGCTTTTCAAACTGATAACAAGTTGTCAATGGTTATTTATGCAAGTTTGTGTAGCCTAAACCATACCTAGGCCTAGCCAAATTTATCCTGGCTGTAGATAAAGCAGGATATGAATTTCCCAAAATTACTATATATAATATTACAGCACTGGTATTACTACTGTACTTAGTTACAGTATGATCCATAAGTACTGTGATTAAAAATATGGTAGACAATTCAATACTGTATACATTACAGCACTGGAAGTACTACTGTAGTTTGCATTTACAGTATCAGGCATAGGTACTGTGATTTAATATACAGTAGTAGCAAGTTGCTGTAAATTTTACGTTAAACTTTTTACAGTGGAAGTCTATCATAAACACTGTAAGTTGAAACTCATATATACCTTTTTTTATCGCAAACTCACCAGATTATTGCAGGCAGAACATGTTTATTAGGAAATAACAATATTAAAAACAGTTACCATTATTTCAAATAAGCAATTATGTTCTAGAACATCACAAAAGTTTATGCTTTTGTTTTTGTTCCTAGCAATCATTCATTCATTGACATCTTTCTGCTATTCCTGTATTATGTTAGTATAAACATCATGATGCCGCTTTGGTTGTGGCTTGCTTACATGTAATTGTTTGGTACTGTGCTGTAAATAGGAGACATAAGGGAAAAATAGCTAACTTGCTTATAATTATGTCCTTCCTTGCACCCTTTGCAACTTTCTAAAATGAAGAAGGAAAAAAGCAGTGTAGTGTATTTATAGTGATGTCTTGATGATGATTCTAATGATGATAGTGGCAGCGATGTGTAAATATTCATTGTGTTGCTGTTAGAAAGGGACAGTAATAAACACGCTTAGTCTTTACAAATTCCCACTAATGCTTCTGCATTTGACTTTTTCACAGGCATCAATGCTGGCAGCCCATCTCTAATCCTGCCTTTGTTTCGCTAGATAAATCTTTCAGAGACCTAGTTTTATTGAGTTTACCTGGATGATTTGTTGGCCTCCAAGGTCTTATTTTCTTTCTTAGACCATTTCTTTCAGGCAACAAGAGCACCTACCATCCACCATGCCTGTCAGACTTTAATGATAAAAGTGGGAGATGTATGAATTCATTGGTACGAGGGAAGAGTATCCAGAAGAATACTTAACATCAAGGGTGGACTACATAAGCAGAACAAATGTTTTCAAAAGAACATTTTAATATTCTGATCCAAAAGAAATAGAAATAGTGTCTCAACTATTTTGACATTCCTAACCTAGATAGAAAAAAAAACAACTTTAAAAAACCAAAGCAGGGAAGCAAAGATGTTATGTACTGTATCAGAATCCTCCACATTTTTAAATCCTCAACATATGTCCAAAATTGGATAATATAAGAACTTAGGAGAAATATTGTACCACATAATTTCCTAATTTATTAATATGTCACTGTCATACTCATAAATTAGGGATAACCCCAAGTTATGGTTGGAATTATGCAGATTTAAGTAACTAATCAGGTAGATCAATATAGATCATTTTTTTAAATGTATGGGTCATTTACTCAAATTTTACCAAACAAGACAGAAATTGAAAAGAACAGTGTAATGCACAAAAGGTACACAGATAATTACACACTTATTCAAACTCTATACACAGTTCACCCTGCACTGTGTGTCTGTAGCCATCTTATAACAGGCCTGTGCTAGGGACAACTCTATCTCTCACAGAGCCTGCTATGGAAGGATATGGATAGAGTGTCAGTGAGAGAAAAAAACAGAGAGAAAGGAAGAGACACATAAGATATCACAAAAGATTTCAGGACAGAAGTGCAAATCAGCATTTTGCACAGCAGGTTAACCATGCATGCAAGCAGAACTCTCTGTTTAGGTTTGCATGTTTTTTTTACATTGCTATTGGCTATTGGCATGCTATTAATATACATTTATGTTTTGCATGATTTGAATCATGAATTAAAAATAAACAATTATCTGTCTTTTTAATTATTTGCAAATACTCTAGTGTTATAATTGCTAATATATACACAGCACTTAATAGCTTGTGAGTGGTGTGCATTTACAATATATTTTTCAGTGACATTTAAACTGTTAAATGAATAGTGAATAGTTTACTCTCCATTCACTAATACCTTGTAAATGGTTAGCTAACATACGTTATTATTAAGCGTTTTTTACTTCTAGCACTTGTTTTACCTTTTGTTGACAAAAATTGAACAACAATATGATTCTGATAAAATGTATTGGAGCACAGTGTATGTGTATTAGGCCACTGAACATGCTAAAGTCAAAGAGTGGTTGAAACTTTCCCTTTAACCTCCTACTTAAAGAAAACTCTCAATGTCATGGGAGAGCTACCCGTTTGCAGTAAACAAAAGCTTGCCTTTAATAAACAATCTGCCACGGTTCAGTCATCAGTAATGGCTGCTTTCATCTGCCGTCAATCTTAATACTCAGATGCAATTATTCCAGCCCTACTGAAGTGGAAATGAAATAACTTCTTCTCTAACATGGCAGGGAAGGAAAACTTCTGGAAGAGTAAAATAGTCTCGGTAAACTTGGAAACTAGTTCCACTTATACAGCGTCTATATGTATATTTTTGCATAATGACTATGGGATGTGAATATTACTACAAAGGACAGTGACAGTGTTGTATTTGTTGGTTTGCATTCAATACATGAAGAGATATGTTGGCATGACTAATACCTTGCAGCACAGTTTGAGGACATAAATATCAGATAGAATTTTCACTTTTCTACCTCATCACTGAATCTTACGCAGCTCATTAAATGCATTTGTCAATTCGTATAATGTCTGCAATTAGTTAAACTGTTTCATATTTATTTCTGCACAAGGCACAATGCAACTTCATTTATATCTTGACGATAACTCAAAAGAGCCAACCGACCGATACCAACCGATTTGTATTGCCATGGAGTCCAGTGTCCAGTCCAGTGCCTCCACTGAAGACTGGTCTGCCACTGTATCTCAGGTCATCTCCGACACACACCTCTGGACTCAGGCAGCACACGTGCCCTGGGATGTTGACTCAAACAGCACATCCTTGCTCGGTGAATGTCCTCCGTTCAGCATGCTCACCTCTCTGATGTGATGTGTCTGGACGATTGGTGTTTGATCTCGTGGAGTGCACTCTGATTGGTGTTTGATCTCGTGGAGTGCACTCTGATTGGTGTTTGATCTCGTTCAGTGCACTCTGATTGGTGTTTGATCTCGTGGAGTGCACTCTGATTGGTGTTTGATCTCGTTCAGTGCACTCTGATTGGTGTTTGATCTCGTTGAGTGCACTCTGATTGGTGTTTGATCTCGTGGAGTGCACTCTGATTGGTGTTTGATCTCGTTGAGTGCACTCTGATTGGTGTTTGATCTCGTTGATTGCACTCTGATTGGTGTTTGATCTCGTTGAGTGCACTCTGATGTGATGTGTCTGGACGATTGGTATTTGATCTCGTTGAGTGAACTCTGATGTTAGATGTTTCTGTGTCTGCCATGGGTCTGTTTTTTTATTATTTTATTTAAATTGTTTTTTCCTGCAAGACAGTCATTATAGTGTATATGCTATGCAAGTTTTCTTTTCTTTTGTTTCTTCGTTTGTCTTTTCAGCTTAACACAAAATTATTTGAGATGCAATACTGCAATAAAAGAGGCAGTTAGAAGCATCACATCAGAGATGATGCAAAGTTTGTGCAATTTGTTTTGTTGTTTGATCGTCATCAGTGAGAGTGCACACTCCTCATTTTATGAATTGCATTTGAAGAGAAAACGGCATGTATGATCAGTTACGCTTGGTTTGTGGACCTATGCTTCATGTTATTTCTGTAAGTGCACCAAATCTCCTCACTCTGACTGACTGTAAACCGATGTACATTCTATAGGCTAAAACATGCCTTTTTAAACATACAGTTCCACTGCTTGGCACAAGATGTCCATGTTTTATAAATACAAAATGGACATTTTAGAGTGAATTCGGAGTTGTACTGCAGTTACCTCAGAGTGTCTCTGTTGTTGGTGTGAAGCGTTGGACTGCACATGGTGTTTTAGAAAACCTGAGCTGAATTAAATCTGTTCCTTGGCAACCAGCAAGCAACCGACATGACTTTACAAACATCAACATCAGCTACAAAAAAAACATCCAGTGGACCAGTGGTCAAATGTCGGCTGCAGAGCTGGTGCCACCACACCACCCCACACCACACCACACCACACCACACCACCACACCAAAACACACCAAACCACACCACCACACCACACCACACCACACCACCACACCAAACCACACCACACCACCACCCCACACCACACCACACCACACCACCAAACCACACCACACCACCCCACACCAAACCACACCACCACACCACACTACACCACACCACACCACACCACCACACCACACCACACCACACCACACCACACCACACCAACACACCACACCACACCACACACACCAAACCACACCACACCACACCACACACACCACCACACCACACCACACCACACCACACACACCACACCACACACACCACACCACCCCAGTCTAGAGAGAGAGGGACCCCTGTGCTGCTTATTTTGAGACCCCTTCAGTTTTGGCAGATATGTGTGTGTGTGTGTGTGTGTGTGTGTGTGTGTGAAGTGTGTGTGTGTGTATGCCTTTCAAGGCTGATGCCTCAAACAATGAAGAAAAGACAGGGAGCTAAAAAAGAAGAGTGAAAGAAAGATAAATGGAATGAGAGAAAGGAAGTGTGAATGGAAGACAGAATGAGGAAAAATGACCACACTGGTGTGTGTGTTCTGTTTGTGTGTGTGTGTGTGTGTGTGTGTGCTTAGAGTGTGTTTGTGTGTGTTTAGAGTGTGTTTGTGTCTGTGTGTCTGTGTCTGTGTGTGTGTGTGTGTGTGTGTGTGTGAGTGTGTGTGTGTGTGTGTGTGTGTGTGTGTGTGTGTCTGTGTCTGTGTGAGTGTGTCTGTGTGTGTGTGTGTGTGTGTGTGTGTGTGTGTGTGTGTGTGTGTGTGTGTGAGTGTGTGTGTGGGTATGTGTGAGTGTGTCTGTGTGTGTGTGTGTGTGTGTGCGTGTGTCTGTGAGTGTATGTGCGGGTATGTGTGTGTGTGTGTGTGTGTGTGTGTGTGTGTGTGTGTTTGTGTGTGTGTGCGTGCTGTGCAAGCCGGCCGCTGTGGGCTGTTTTCTGGACGCCTGCCTCTGCGTCGCAGTGTCCCAGCTGCCACCTGAGATATTCCACATATGACATTTATCTAGGGGAGGGCATTGACAGATGCTTCAAAGCAGCTTTGTGCCACCGCCAAGAAAGGCCCCCTAGTCACATTAGATAAGGCAGGGGACTATCATTTCAACCTGCGTGTGGCACTGCCATGTTTGAAAAGCCCAGTCCATACAGTCGAACAACCCTGGAAGTGCCGGGCGAGCCTGCCTCCTAAATGGAGGAGTGGGGGGGGAGAGAAAAAGGACTGCATGCATGTATTAAACTGCTCCTATTCACAGTGAGAGCCCACCTGGCACTTTTCTCCTTTTCCATATTCAAGGCAGTTTTATAATGCTCATCACTATTTAATGCTCATGCAATCCCCCCCCCCCTCTCTCTTTCTCTCTCTGTGTATTTACAATAATGTTGAATCCTCCTCCTCCCCTTTAAATGGTCTTTCTTCATGTTGTTGATGGGCTTGCTGCTCCCCATGATGTGAGGCAAAGGCAGCCATAACACACAGAGCCTCAATCCAAATGCTGTACAAATACACGTCCTCTTAGGATTAGGAAACAAACAGACGTAAAGGGCTTCATTCAGTCGTCATCACTCTGCCTGTTCTGTTACCTTATATCATAATCTGACTAGAGGACAACTGGATGAACATATCAGACGTTAAAATCCACACGGTTCAGTCTTTTTCCCAGATTGTCAACCTGTTTGAACCTTTTTTCATAACTCGTGGCATTTTGTGAACTCATCTGTTACATTCTGTTTCTACATCATGGCAGCCGATTTCAGAGGCGCCTTCTTAATCAGAGAGAGAGAGAGAGAGAGAGAGAGGCTGCTCTGCAGAGCTTTGTCAAAGTCAAAGTAATCAATCCTCTGTTTAGTTGCTGGCTGTTGCCCCATTTGGCTCTGAGTTGCACACACGGCCACCTCTGAGACGCGCCTTCCCCCTGGCCTGTGTGTCCTGTTTGATCAGGATCCTGTCAGGCTCAGGCAGGGGTGGAGGGGCCTTCTCCTGTGGGAGGATGTTTTTACTATTTATTTATTTATTTGTTTATTTTTTTGTAGCTTTTCTGCTAAAAAAAAAAAAAAAAAACCTGCACACCATCCGAAATCATCCTGTCGCTATCGATCAGAGGTGTCTGTTTTGGGATTGCTCGATCAGAGGTGTCTGTTTTGGGATGGCTGTACAGGAGTACTCTGCCCACACTGGCATTTAACGCATTGGATGGAGTTCGTTTTTTAGATGTCAGATAGTGTTGAGTTCAGAGAAAGGTCAAATAGCACAGCCATGTAATTTGTTAAAAAGAAATGAAGATGAAAATATTGTTTTGGTAATATATTTCTGCCCATGATATCTGGGCATATATGGTGAAGATTACTTTAAAATACTGTATTGGTTTTTCATTAAAAATATCTGTTGCTAGGCAATATGGAAACCATTATGTTGACTTTTGCCATCTTAAAAATGGGACATCAAGGAAATGAGTTCTGTATGCAACATGCCAGTCTGTAGAATAAAAAGTATAGTGATGTATAATTAGCTAAAAAACGTTCAAAGGTGTTAGCCATTTACTACTAGATAAGTTGTAAAGTACAAATTTGAATAGACTACTGTGCTGCTGACGCCATGCCATGCAATGAGAACAGCCAGTGATACCTCTATTTGTTCACACATTGCACAGCACATTGCAGAAATTAGTAATTTGTAGTGTTTCATATACAGAAACATGACAGAGGTTGACTTTCTCTTCAGTGTGTTGGCGCTACGGTGTGTGAGTCATTAAAGTAGCGTCCGTTTGTGACCCCCCCCCCCCCACACACACACACATAACTATGACATAGGAGGTGTTTAATTGCTGTGTGTCAGTGGGTCTGTAGGTGTGTGTGTCTGAGTGGAGGTGGAGGTGTGTTGTCTTTCTGCATCTGCTATTCCCACACAGAGTTACAAAATTGTTACATTTCAAGCACTTGCACCTGTTCTGATTAAGTTCTAAGAAATAAACATCAATAATGATCAAAACCTTGTTCATAATTGAATTTCCCAATTTTCTCACACAAAAAAACAAATCATTCATATGATCATACATGTGATCTCACAGGGGTAAATGGCAAATGTGAACCATAAATGATGTATCATTGGTAATTGAGCTAAAGTAAACATCTGATATTTTTACATAAATTGTTATGAACATCTTTTTATAAATTGTTATTTGAACATCTTATAAGGGTTAAGTACTAACTAACTAACTATCATATAAATGTTTGCATTTGACTAAAAACACAATGAAATCACCTGAAATCACAAATTAATAACAAGTTTTGGAGTACTAACAGAAGAGAATAAAAAAAAACCAGGAGAGAATAAATACAGTATGAGATCAAATGCATATTAGATCAAATGCTGTTTAGCTTTTGTTCAGTGATAAAAGCAATTAGCAGCAAACTTGTAAGGTTCTTGGGCACCCCCACCCCCTAATCAATAGTACATAAATTGCTAGAACAAACTCTCAGTCGAAGCACTGCCTCCAAGACATATTTCTAAGGCGGATAACAAAAAAGTAATTTCTCATTCCCTCTTTCTTTTTTCACTCTCTGATGTCCCTCTCCAGGCTGAAAGAGCTTCTTCCCTGGCTGGGATTGTGCCGCTGCCCGTGGGCATTGCTCTGATTCTTATCTGTCGCCCTCCATCTGATGGGGAAACAGCCGCAAACAAACACAGGGACTGCCGCATTATCCTGCCCATCTACCTTTTAACAATTCCATCAAAGTTGGATAAGCTGAACAGCAACATAAAAAGTGGTAGGGGGTGGAGGGGACACATGGACAAACCTTGCTGGTAGCCATTCTCAGGATTGTCTGATATGGATTGACATTTTGATTTGAAGGGAACAAAACAGTGACACAAAAAGAAAGGGATGTGTCTAAGTGGTTTGTCCATCAGTATGTGTTAGACTGCCCAGTGATCCAGAGCCTGGATATTTTCTTTTCTTTCTTTTTCTGGAAATTGGGCAGCTTATTTTATTGACTTGTATCACTAATTCTTTAGCTGAACCAAAAGGGCAGACTCTCTGAGGCAGATTGCCTGAAATTATATGTATTTCAGCTGTGCACTCCTGGGTACCACAAATACTTTGTTTCCTGCAGACCAGGACCAGCCCAAAACAAATCAAATTATTCAATATTACCTGACATGACCCCAGACTGTGACAGATCAACAGTTTTGGTTAAGGAATATCGTTCTAATTAGCATCTCAATTGTTTTTATCATCACTTATAGACACAAATATTTAAGCATAAATATGGTTTTATTCATTCACTACACAAGTTAATGTACATATTTATTTACTGTTTCTGGTGAAATTCAACATGGGATCCATTCTAGGGTGTGCTATGCAGTATACTAATGTATAGCCCACTCCACCTGTGCTGTAGGCCTTGGAGTAAAGCAGATGCAAAGGTTTACCTGAATGAGGACTGACCCTGACCCCTCCACCATTTTAGCAGGGACCTTAACATAACAAAGTGGCAGCGGCATAGCACAAGACAACACTCAGACCATAATAAATAATGTCCCTGATCATAATTATAGTAGTTTAGCTAGTCTATCTTGTCGCTAAGTGATGCAAAGTAACCATGAGAAACAAGAAATGTTCCACGCCTGTAAAGTATATTAATGCGTTTAACACTATTATAACACTAGTGTCAATTATTCATAACAAACACTATAAAAGATCTTTTTGTCACTACTACTTCTGGTCAGGCTGCTCTCCACCATAAAGTAAAATAACAGAGGATTTCTATGAGCTCGAGTCTGTAGAGTGACGATGACATGAGACAACTAAACTGCCAGTTGCCATTTCCCCTCCACAGTGCTCCCTGGAGTCCCAAGGTGTGGGAGCACTTCCTGACAACTTACCCACCTCTCGCTGTGCTTATTGTTGTTTGCCTCGCAGTGAGCTAAAACCATTAATAGGCTAAAACGCGCATTTCCTCAGATACTGCTGTGCAGCCTCGCTGATCCTGCTCGTCTCTGCCCTGCCCTGCCCTTCCTGCCCTTCCCTTCCCTTCCTGCTCGTCTCTGCCCTGCCCTTCCCTACCGGCACCGGCTGACGGGAGCCGCGGCGTCTCGCTTCCGTCTCCACCACCCGTCACTTGCAGATGACTCCTGACTGACACAAAACACACAAAAAACACAGATGGGGGTAATTGGCATTCAGAGTCAGCCGGGGTAGTAAGTACACAGGGACGAGAGAGGAAGGTGGGCGCCAGCGTGTGGAGTAGACGCCCTTTACCCTTCTTCCACCACCCTCTTGCTTAGTACTCTCTTGCCGTCCTGCCGTGACACTCACATACCTACCCAGGGCCTCCATGCAGCAGGGTCAGCCTGCTTTGGCATGCAGCCCCCTTGGCAAGGCTTCTCTCAGGGGAGTCTGGCAGGCTGGTGGGGGTGGTGGTGTTGGGGATGGGTGGGGAGAAAGGTGGAGGAAGTGTCCAAGAAGGCCATGAAAGGTTTTCTATGCATGAGAAGACATCTCCCCAAGGTCTGCTTTCTGTCTCCCTCTCTCACACACACGTTTCCCCTTCCCCCCTCTCTCTCACTCTCTCTTTTCGCCGTGCGCCGTCCTGTAGGGATTTATGACCTGTCACCTCCGAGCTGCTGGGGAGGTGATCTCTCAGCGTCGCTTCCTCCCATCCGACGTGTCAATCTGAGGGAGGGTGCAGCCGGCCGGCGAACCACACCGACTCCGACTCCCGAATTAGCCAGGGGAACGGGACGGCGTGGCACATTTGCAACCTCAGCTGTCCGCCTCGTCAAGGTCTCGAAAAACGGTGGGACCAAAAGGCAGTTTTAAGGGGGGAAAGAGCTGTCATTATTTTGATGTCCCTCCCCTAGGAATCATATCTTTTATGAAACGTCAGCTTGCCCATTTCACTGTGTCTTAAGCTGTACATTTTACATTACTCTAAGGATTTCTGATTGAAAGTGAACCCACACTGGGAAACCCTCATGATTCATTCTGCTATATCTGTGCCCCTAGGTGGATAATTAAAAAGTGCTGGATAGTCTGTATCACCACCTACAGATCTTGGCTCCTTGAATGAGTGCATTTATATTGCAAGCTCCCTTTATAATATTTATGGTCTTGATATAGCACATTGTAAAAACTTCCATCTACAAAGCCCAGGCAGTGAATGAGAATATGTGCAGGACCTGTGCTTGAACCTTATCTAAATGGTGCAGTGTTGATCAGAAGAGGAAATACAGTCCCCACCCCCTGCGTAGCTAAGGCCAGGAGGCCAGGGGAATTAAAATGCATTATCTGGAAAAAAGAAAACCTGAGAATAAGACTTTATTTGAGTTTCAAAGAGATATTGAAAATGCTTTGATATATAGCAAGTGAACATCAAACAGAACAAAATAAGCAACATAAATCTGAAAATAATTAAATAAATAATCCAAAATAGGGGCTGTCTTTTGGCCCTGATAGAGATCAAACACAACTTGAAGTTTGTAGGCTTGGGGGGAGAGGAAAAACAAGCATGTAACTTTACGTTTCTCAGTGGAGGAGCAATCCTTTAGCTTTTGTTTTCAGGACACAAGCAACTTTACAAACATCTTATTTGTACGTTAGGTTCTTAAATATGAAATACTTGATTATACAAGGTTTCTTACATCATTTCCTTTTAATATCAGAGTCTGTTCTCAGTTGTCCGTGGACAGTAAAGATTGCAGTAAACTTTCCAGCCCTAGCCGTCATAAATGCCCAACATGAGTAAAAGGCTTTTACGCTACTCCGACTGAGATCATGCATCACCATGAAAAGCCTTTATTCTCTTATTATTCTCTTCTTAATAAATTAAGTGTTTCTGTAATTTCACAGTCCTTAGGTCATGTAGCAAATGAGACATACCAGTAGTCGCTGAATAAACCCAGTTTCCATTTGCTCCTCACTGGGTTATATATATGTGTTGTTCACACAGTGAATTTTAATGTGAGGGATATTTAAAATACCTCTCCCTAACAAAGGCCTTTCACTAATATCCATATGCATGTATTTTTTTTTTTTTTTTTTTGCAAAGGTTTAAGGTCAGGAAATGTCACAGTAAGAGATCTGCACTGGGTGTGACTGTGCTATTGTCTGCCTCGTCATACTCCTTGTAGTGCATTGTGGGTGGCTTATAGAATCACACTTGACCCACTTTTAGTGATATGGAAGTTAATAGATTTTAACACGCCAATGCATATTTATGAGATAGCAGGAAAAAAAGACTTGAAGCCCTCACAAATAGTTTGGATAGAGTGATCCAAAGATTTATTTTGAGCTACTGAGCTGTCACAGAGAGCTATGCCAACTCCTAAATCAAGGTGAGCAAAAGTTTGGGTGTTTTCCTCATCCTCTGTTTGGGATGTCTTACATATGCAGAGTAGATGTAGCAGCATCACAAATTCCATCTGTATCCAATCCTATTTGAAAAGCAATACTTATTGCCAACCAACCTTTATTGTTTTGTATTTCTTGCCCTGAGAAATGTTAGTAGGTCTTATGAAACTGGAAGAGATGGATATTGCAATGGAGGCAGCGTATATATCCCTCTGGAGTTTCCTCCTCTCTCAGTTATGCCTTAAATCATCCAAAACTATCCATATACTGAGTTCCTAATAGTCATTGAGTACAAAATAAACAATACCCAAGGACACGGAGTGTGACATGTGAATCAATGCACTCTAGGGGGAAAGATAGGGACAGCTCTACAGCTGCTGTTGACCTCTCCTGCCCTTAAAGTGTGTTAAGTCTGTGTTTGTTTCATGTTTGATGTGTATTATAGTCAACATTTCCACCTCCCTTAATCAATACTAGCCATGTACAAGAGGCCAAGTCAGAAGTGTCACTATAGAGGAATCTTCCCAATGCCACAGACTGGTGTGCTTTCATGTTTGATCATGCCCATCATGACCACTGAAAAAGGTTAGCATACATGTAAGTGCCAACATTACAAATGATTAGATGTAAAGGCTTATTTTGTACATGGGACATTGACAGTGTTGATGAAGCCTTTGCTAACACAGTCATTGTGTCGAGCTTGACATGTCAACATTCCAGTAAACACATGACATTGCAGTGACCATCATGTTTCAAAGCTGCCACCATCATACCTGTGCCGAAGAAAACTGCTCCATCCTGCTTCAATGACTACCGCCCCGTGGCACTGACACCCATCATAATGAAGTGCTTTGAGCGGCTTGTCATGTCAGACATCAAATCCATTCTCCCCCCCACCCTGGACCCCTTCCAGTTTGCATAACGAGCCAAACGGTCCACAGAGGATGCAATCTGCTCTGCACTCCACCCAGCCCTCACCCACCTGGAAAAAAGAGACTCATATGTGAGATTGCTGTTTATAGACTTCAGTTCTGCATTCAACACCATAATACCACAACAACTCATCTGCAAACTTGACAAACTGGGACTCAGTACCTACCTCTGCAACTGGCTACTGGACTTCCTCTGTCAGAGGCCTCAAGTAGTACGTGTAGGCAATAATATCTCAAGCAGCATCACACTGAGCACAGGACCCCCCCAAGGCTGCGTGCTCAGTCCGCTACTCTTCACCCTGCTGACGCATGACTGCACTGCAACCTACAGCAACAACCACATAGTGAAATTTGCTGACGACACAACTCTGGTGGGTCTCATCACCAAGGGCGACGAGACTCAATACAGGTTGGAGGTCGACCTTCTGACCACGTGGTGCAGGGACAACAACCTCCTGCTGAACGTCAGCAAGACCAAGGAGATTGTTGTTGACTTCCGGAGAGGTCACACCCAACACCTGCCACTGACCATCGACGGTGCTGTGGTGGAGAGAGTGAGCAGCACCAAATTCCTGGGGGTGCACATCAGTGAAGACCTCTCCTGGACCACCAACACTGCATCACCGGCGAAGAAAGCTCAGCGCTGTACTTCATACACCAGGCTGTTAGGATGCTGAACTCTCAGCTACATAACATCCTGGACTTTGGACCCACAATGGCTGCCTTGCACTACTCCACTTGCACTTCTTCACTTGCACACTTGCACACTTTGCAACTTGTTGTTGTTGTCCTGTTGTCCTGAAAACACTTCTGAACACACGTCTGCTGCTCTTACATAACTTGCATCACTATGCTACTTGCATACTTAGGTCAAACAGAACTACCTCAGCCATTTATTGGCCTGACTTTTGCACTATTATATTGACTGTCTACTGAATGCCAAATTGCACAATTTCAACTCAAATTTTGCTGCTCTTATTTTCTTCATTGTATGTGCCTTCTTATTTTTACTTTTTATATTGTTTATGTTAGGTTTGTCTGTGGACCTAATTGGTAAAATATGTCTTGTCTCCACCGTGGGATAGTGGGAAATGTAATTTCAATCTCTTTGTATGTCTTGACATGTGAAGTAATTGCCAATAAAGCAGAGTTTGACTTTGACTTTTGACGTGACCAGTAAGTTGCCATTTGGTCACCGCAACATTATGGCAACATTCCTGTGGTGTTGCAGCAACGTTGTACAGAGAATGTTGTCATTTGGTACTGTGAGTAACGTTGCAGCGACGTTTTAAACTGGTCAACTGGTACCGTTGTCAGTCGGTAATGAGGCCATTTCGTACCGTGAGTAGTGTTGCGGTGACATCCTGGCCTGATCGTATGATAACGTTACCAGTTCAATCAATTTCAATTTTATTTGTAAGGGACAATGTGCAATTAAAACATAAATGTATCAATTTGATGCATTGCACCAGAGTTAGCCGTAGGCTAATTTTCATCAGTTGGTATCGTGAATAATGTTACTGCAACATCGTGCTACAGTCACTTGCAAAAGTTGTCATTTTAGATAGTAGGCTGGCAGATGTCTCGCTAATTGCCACATACATATTTTCTTGGTTATAGTAATGGGTATTTTAGATTGTACAGTGTCTATTTAATTTCACTGCATTTCTTACTTCCAGTAACTATATGCATGTGACAATAAACTTCCTTGTATCCTTGTATCCTTGCATTTCTTGCTTTAAAATTCCGAGTGACCATTTTGTAGTTTCCAGCATTTCTACACATCAGTGGTTAGCTCCTTTCAATTTCCTCTTCATATTTTCAGTCAAGTGAAGGACTTGCATGGTGGGCCTTCACAGATTTTTCTCTTCTCTATATCCATTCTTCATTTTCTCCAAGTATCCTTGGACCTATTTAACTATGGATGACTCAGTTGAAACACATTGACATGATGCATATACAAGCAGCTATCTATCTTCTTGTCGTCTTGGGTCGTCTTGAGCAACGCTAGTCAATTCCATCCCCTTTGGCTGCCGTTCCCAACCTTTCGGCATCGCTCACTCTCCCTCGCACCAAGCGTTTCTTATTTGCAGTTCTCCACTCTCATATGAGAGGGCGGTTAAGGAGATAGGTGTTTGCTCCACAGGGGGATACAGATGGCTTCCGAGCCATTCAAGAGTTTGACAGACATGAATACAAAAATAGCAATTTAGATGAAGTCCTGAGATTAGTGTGAGACACTGTTTTATATTCAGAGATCCTTCGCCAAAGAGGATGCCATTCAACGATGCCAATCATGGAGACAGCCTTATCATTCCCAACAAATGACAGAAAAATATATGAAAAGACCAAACATTTCTGTTTTGACTATGACACATTTCTTCGAGCAAACAAATACTCATAGCATTAACATGGCACAAACATGCATAAATACATTTCTGAGATAACAATTTCAAAAGAATTTGACGAAAATGAGGCTAAGGAGCAAGCCATAATCTGTTTCTGCAGATTTGAAATTCCAAACAGCTATTAGATGAGCTGCAGAGCCTGTCTCACACGCAGGAATGAAAGTGATGCAAAGCCTCATAATAACCGAGCCACAGACAGAAATAGACTCTTGTCCCATTGTAACACTGTGCCGCTTCTTGTATTTCACACTGGTGTTATTGTGGAAAAGAGCTACTTGCAGAACAAATTCAAAAGTGGGAGCTATCTTCTGCCGCGAATCAAAGGCTGGTGTAGACAAAGCTATAGACTAAAAGCTGTTGTTTACAGGCTCTCTCGCACCACCTGCCTGTCTCTTCCACCTTGATGTTTGCACTGAGAGCCTCTGTGTCTGTTTAGTTATTTTTATTTGTCATGCTCTCGGCCTTTCATCCATGCCTCCTTCTCTAGCAGACACAAAGGTGCCTTTGTGGCTGTCATTTTGCGCACGCATCAAAACTTCTGTCCAGCTTGGTAAGGACACAGGCATGGAAGCAGGAGACCACTGGAGGAGTCCTTTGGCCAGGGGAGAAGTCGCTCAGCGTGGCCCAGTGATGTCCACCGGTCTTTGATTCCAGCCGACTCATCCCACTCTTCAGCAGAACTATTGTCCCTCATAACTGGCGTATATAGTGAAGACTGCACAGGAGCATGTTGTGAGTACTCCCTCTGAGCTTGTTGTTTTTCTTTATCTCTTTTAAGTTTTTTTGTTTGGTTATAATCTTTGATTTAATACATTAAGATGAATTGCACATGCACTTTCCAAGTGAGCCATCTGTTCTGGTGTTGCTGCAATGGCATTATCTCCTAAATAGTCCTCTCTATGCCATAAATATAACAAAGGGAAACAGAAGGGACTAACTTCATGATATGAAACAGTTGGATAGTTGGACAGTTGGCATTTGTATAGATTTGACACTGTGTTTGAGATATCAGAACACCCCGTTTGTCTCCATGCACATACAGTAGTGGCTGTCCACAACCTTAGATAGATAGATAGATAGATAGATAGATAGATAGATATTTTATTAATCCCCAAGGGGAAATTCAAGGTCTCAGTAGCATACAGACATCACACAAACATTCACTAACAGCAGAAAAAAGTAATTAAAAGTATATAAAACTAGATGTACCGCAGAGCGGTACAAAATATGACTGCCGCCCAGTCCAGCACATTTTTTCCACAAAAAGAAATCACGCTGAAAGGCCTACCGTAAAACTTCAAATAATCGCCGAGTCCCAAATGGACGCCTGTCTCTTTTAAACGCCTGGTGTGGCTACAGGTTTGGGTTAAAGGCCGGTCTCCAATAGACGCCTGGTCTGTTTTTTAGTTCCGGGTTGTATTAAAACCCGTCAGATCGTCTGTTTAAAGCCCGTTGCAGAAAGGAGTTCCCAGTCAGCACACATACCTCTCCAAGACGCATGGAAAATAACTGAACAGCTTAATTACATCGCGTTACATTTAGAACGTCTTATTTTGATCTTACAAACAGCGGCGGCATCTCACTGTCATTGCGTGTCATAGTTTTACATCTACTGGAGATCTTGTCTTAATTATGATCGCGTTCCATTTAGAACGTCTTATTGGGTGTGAATTAGATGCTGCACGTCGTTGCAAGCCGTCGCAAAGCATTCACCATGTCTAGTCACATTTGCAAGGTTTTAGAATGGTGCATCAAGTTGCTGTAATAGAATGTTGCAGCTCATCTCGTTGCTAATCTTTGGTGTGATTTGGGCTTGAGTATGGTGCAGACTGCGCACGCTAACGTTATGATTAGATGGCATTAAAAGACTGCGGTGGGGAAAAGCTAGAGTTGCAAATTCTATAACTTTTTTCAACATCAGCTATGCCTATATGTCCGACTTCGTCATCGTTCAATTCATCCCTTGTGTTTAAAATTTGAGGATAGGCCTATGGTAAGCTTGTTTTTATGCTGGCAACAAAACAAAAAGGTTCGCCAATGTTATTCTTTGTTCTAAATGTACTGCCATGGCGATAAAGAGAAAGAAGTAGGCTATGATTTGAAATGTAAGCTGACTGTTGCCAAATTTGCCAAATAAAATACGAGAGAACGCATATGGTTCATGTTCTCTCATGCTGTTTCATTCGTGCTGAAAAGGAGGGAGAATGCAACATTACGCATGTTCCATTTTTGCATAAATAATTACTGAACGGTTTTGGTCAGGGCTGATAATGCAACTGCATTTGACAAAGGACGAAACAAAATATATGCTTTCAGTGTGATACGATCTCTTTGTAAATTACTTTTGATTAAAAAGTGTTTAATCTGTTCTGGCTATCCCCGCTATTTGGATCTTACTGTATCTCACTCAATGAACAACACCTCAACACTAAATGCATGATGATCCGTAATTGTCATTAGATAGCCTAGTCATATAGGTAGACATTCAGTGTGTTTGAAATAATTAATTTGGTAATATTTTCCATCTTTGCAGAGGAAAAGTTTTGTGTAAAGGGAATTAAAGGCCTGTCTCATATAGACGCCTGTCTCTAATACTAGCCGGTGAAATTTGGCGATTTGGGAAAATAAAAGCCCGGGCTATTATTTGGAGTTTTACGGTATATGATTCTAACTGTCTCACTAAATTGCATTATCCACACTCAATTCTCACTGGTATCTGCTAGACAACAAGTACCAAAACATGATTAGTTCATAGATTTCACATGTAAAATTAATTTTATACAACCCCACCTCCATCTTGCCTGTTCATAATTCTGAGAAATTCTTGATTGTTTGTGTTATGTTTATGTTATGTGTGTGTGTGTGTGTGTGTGTGTGTGTGTGTGTGTGCGTGCTTGTGTGTGTGCCTGCGTATGTGCCTGTGCATGCAAGCGTACATATGTCTACTGTGTGAGTATGTGTCATACGTATGATTACTGTGAATGTATGTGTGTGTGTGTGTGTATCTGTTTGTGCACATGTGTGCACATGAAATGGGTTAACATGACCCCTGGAGGCAAACATACGGAAAAAAATGGTCATCCTAGGCCAGGGGTGGGCAACTATTTTCCCCAAGGGGCCACATGACAAACTGGGACTGTTGAGGAGGGCCGGACCCAAAATACCGAACTCAAGTATGAACTCAATTCTGTTCAATTCTATTCTGTTCTTGTATAACATTAAGTAAATCATATGGTTTTGTTTACTAGTCGTAAGAACAGATGAAAATGTGAGGGAGACAAAGGAAAAACAGCAATATTTAGTCTATGTCCAGTATTTAATCCTCATTCTCGAAAAATATTTTTTGACATTGACATTTTTTTCAGTTTTCAAAGACTGATATAAAAAAGTACTACAATATCTATATAATTAGGCTAGGTCATGAAAATGTGAAGGAGTCAGTACAACCGATAGGCCTGTGCCACCATTTCATCAACACTCAGCAATATTTCATCATTAAATCATTACCATCATTAAATTAACTCTATGCAGAATTAGACTACGAAAATGTGGAGCAGACAATAGTAGGCTGTCATTAGTTAATCAACATGCACAAAAAAAACTATTTTAAAAATGTAGGCTATGTTTTTGCTTTAACTTTATGCACATAACTGTGATTGGTCAACTCGCTCTGTGTGTTGAGCCGGCTGCTTCAAGCAACCTGTGGGTAGTAGCATCATACATAAGCTTTGCAAATAAACTCAGACATATTTTGGTTACAATTACGGGGTTATCCGATTGTAAACTGTCTATCTGCCAGTAACATTTTGAAATGAACACTTCGTATCGCCAACGAGCAGCAGTAGGAGTTCGTTCTAACAACCTTTGCGGTGGTGAGCGACGCAGACATAAGAGACACAAAACTTTGAAAGGTTTACGCCGACGTAAAGGCAACTGCATTGTGTCGACGCAGAAGCATAAATTCTATTCACCAGCACATCAGTGAGGGTGTTTACGTCGTATGCATCCACGCACAAATGTATGGGCGTACAAATAGCAGTCGCTTTCAAAATAAAAACAACGATATTGATTTGCATGCATTATCTCTATATGCTAGGCTCTTGACTATTGTTCTTTCACGGACCTTACACGGGCCGGTCAGGGAAAGCCCACGGGCCGGATGTGGCCCGCGGACCGTATGTTGCCCATGTATGTCCTAGGCCCTACAGTTCTCAAGATATTCACAGAGAACTGTGTCTGCCCTACCCTCCTTTCGGGGGGTCCAGTCCAGCGGGGGGGCTACAGATCAAAACGAAAAACGATGGTTCCATGCTATCCATGTGGGGTTACATGCCCACCAAGTTTCATGTACCCCGGTCTTTCAGTGTCCCGGGACTCATTGACGGAAATTTGGGCATGCGAAAAAATACAAAAAATAATAAAAAAAAAAATACAAAAAAAATTCTGACTAAACCTATATGACCGCCGCTTCGCTGCGCGGCGGTCATAATAAATAAACACAACTAAGCAAAAAGGACAGTAGAAGATAAAGAATATACTAAAATACAAATTATACTAAATAACACAAAATCTAAATCAAGTCTAAAAACAGTATTCACATAGTGGGTGATTAATCATGAGGCGCTTGCAATGACTGAGGCAGGACCCTGTTCCCATCGAAATTGCCGTATTAAATTACAAACTCTATGCTCTTTCCTCTCATGTGAACCTCTATTTTGTGGGCAATTTTTGGTAGCATTTGCTGGGCAATTGTTTGGAAACATTGCTGTTTTGACACCCCGCCTCCCGAATCAAACTTATCACATGCCGGTCAGAAGGTCATTAAAAGGCCAGGGGTGTCGGTAGGAGGCATCCACTTATCATGTTAATGAGCTACTCGTCATACAGATAGCACCTATCATGATGTGCCTCCACAAAGTTCACGTCAGTCACATCACAATAACTCATTTGCAGTATGTGCCACACTTGTCAGTAGATGGAGGTCAGGTAAACACAAGTAGCAAACGGTTTATTATTTATTTATTTATTTTTGTAAATGATGCCTGATTGGATGGATTGGATGTGTAATGTAATCAGAGTCATACATTAACTGTAACAAGACTAGTAGTATAAATCCAGTAACGCACTAGTGATTTTGCCTATTAAATGATGATTCCTTATGTAGTACTTTATTATGTGTACTAAAGCCTCTGCTTATCTAAACTATTCTAATACACACAAAGCTGAATCTTCAAATAGACTTCTTAAAACAATCAACACTTGCAGCTCTTAAAACATTGTCACACATCACATATGTATGGTTTATCCCATCTGTCTGGACTATTAAAAAAAGTCAAGGTCAGAGATTAGCAAAGTCATTTCTAAATACAAAGGCTGTGACTGCCACATATTTTAGATTTTGATAGAGAACTGCATCATAAGAATAGTTTTAAGCTGCTTAAAGTTTTTGTCCATGATTATTAACTGCATTACTAACACGAGCTGATGAAGACGCCTATTACCCAAACAGGGTGTAGTTTTGAGACTGATTGTGAAAGAGGGTTTATGTTCTAAAATACCTATGAGTGAGTCTGGTCCAGCTGAGCAAAGAGTGCAGAGAGTGCTTATGAACTTGGAGAGTAATGTCAGGGGAGAGGATTGGCATGCACTGTGCATGGGAATAAAAGAAAGAAAGAAAGAAAACAGTAACACATTGTTCCCATCTTGGACTCTTGGACACTGGACCCTTAACTCTGTGACCCTGCAAAGGAGGTACACACCTGGTCCACAGCAAGAATAGAGTTGAATGGGGGATCGAGGGAGGGGGATGTGTGTGTGTGTGTGTGTGTGTGTGTGTGTGTGGTGTGTGTGTGTGTGTGGTGTGTGTGTGTGTGGTGTGTGTGTGTGTGTGTGTGTGGTGTGGTGTGTGTGTGTGTGGTGTGGTGTGTGTGTGTGTGTGTGTCCCACAGTCCAATCATACTGCGGCACACCGTCCTGTGGAAAAGGGGCAACCAACTGAATGATGACACGTGAGGAGCCATTAATCTTCATTTCCCTCCAATGCCCTGCTTTCACTGAGCTGGTTGCTTACCTTTTTAACTGTAGATGGGAAGGAGGTATAAGGGACAGGGCAATGAAACAAAAAAAGGGAACATATCAACAACTTAAAATCTGCAACAGAATGCCAAAAGATGCCACCCCAAACCCAACCAATCCTCACACACAAAATACATATATTAAAAAGAATGAAATGGGAAAAGAAGGAAGAAAAGAAAGGGAAGAAAAGAGAGAAAAAGAGGATAAATAAAGGTAGCTTGTCCTCACAGGATCCGGCCTAGGAGAGTAAGAGAGAACTAGAGCTCAGGATGTGTGAAATGTGAAAAGAGCTTTTGCTAAAAGGTGTAAAATGACCTACTCAGAGAGTCTAAGACAAGTTGACACGTTGGGGTGTCATGATTTTAATATGAAACATTGGCAGGTATAATGACAGTATTCAAGTTGCATGCATAACTCAAAGGTGACATTAATATATTAAACCCTTCGACTGAACAACTCACATGGACAGCATGATGAAAAGGTGTTAGCTTTTAGTGTTCTGTAAAGCCACTGAGTAAAGCCTTTTCACATAGGCATAACCAAAAAATATAATTTGTGGAATATGGTACATCAATATTTGTCTCATTTGCAATTGACTAGCTGGGTGCACTGAATTATACAGCACTTTTTCTTCGAATGTTTGTGAGGAAGACATAACACATTTTCCAAATGACAACTCTCCAAGGTACACTTGACCTGACATAGATGGCATACCACCCAAATGCATTGGAGTGACTATATGTGCAAAATCCCTGCAATCGCACACCACGCCACTACGCATTTTTTGTATTGCCCTGGAGGAAGAGAGAACATCATTTATTCTCCCTTAATTAGTAGCAATATTTTTTAGTTATTTCTCCAACAACTAGGATGCAAAGAACTGGAGTACCCAGGGACAGCACAGATTAAGTCCATTTTTCAGTGCAATTTGATCTTAAACCTCAAGAGAAGGGGGGGGGGGGGGGGGCTAAAAGTGTTCCTTCTTTTTGCTTTAATTTTCATTATCCCAGCCACGTATGAATTGTCAAGAGGGTGGTGTGGGCACAAACTGTTAGATGATAACATGGTAATCAGTGATGAAGGCCCTTCTAGGTATAACCTACTTCAGCGGCAAATGAATATGCTAACCCACTTACAACATAATGAGGAACATAACATTTAACTGCGCTGTTTACAGCCAAGGCATGAAATTGGGGAGGGGGGGGTAGGGATAGGGGTGTGGGGGAAGGCCTCTTGCACACTTAATTCACATTCACACGGAACAGGAAAGATCTGATCATGTCTCCAGTGATACGATTAGCCCAGACTGACCCGTTCCTGCTCTGTATTCTAAAAGCCCACACCGACTCAGTCTACCTGAGTGACAGTTGTATTGTTAGTTCGACCAGGTGTGTGTGTGTGTGTGTGTGTGCCTAGCCTGTAAGCCCCTTAGACTTCCAATGGACTTTGACAATTCATCAAAATAAACAACATACAGATATGGAAATCTTCAAAACTATAATATTATAAAAATTCTCACACTTGTTAAAAACACAAAACAGTAATGTCTCTAAACCGGAACACCTTCTGTCACACAGACTCGATGTTCATGCTTAGTTAATGCGTTAAAGTCCAGGCCCACTTAAGGACATCAGGCTTCGCTTGGTTTACCCGCATCTTACACGCCTCACCGCTCCCTGACAGTTTTGTCAGTGTGTCCAGTTCATCTGTCGGTGGCCAGAGATCATCACTTGGAGTGTGAAAAAAAGAGCCCTGAGTCTGCCCCATTAGGTCTAATGCTAGGTGACATATTTAGTGCATGATTTAGCTAGCAGACCTACAGCTGTGTCTCGGAGCACACTTGACCAAGCTTCTGGGCAGCGGCACAAGCATAATTAACCCGTTCATTATGAAAATAAGAAGGAGCTGGAAATAATCCCCTTTTCCGCGGCAGATGTGTGCATGAGTGTGTGCGGATGGCGGGGCTGTCTGTTCCACCGAGCATGTGATGACATCATTCTGTTTTCATAACTTTCCTCACGGTGAAGACGAGGAGTGATATGCTTTGCAGAACAGTCTCCTGTCTTCTCAGAGTAATTTTCTCCTGGCTAATTTTGTTGGAAGATTTTCTGTTTTTTCTCCATTTCATCTTCACTCTCTTAAGAGAACACGTGGAACATGAACAGTCTGAGGATGTGCAGTCAAGCAGACGTAAAGCACATCTAAAAGGCAAGAGCCTGATGACACTGTCAGCTGTATGGGTTGTTAATTCTTGAAGTATGTGTGACCTTGTGTGAGATGTCAGCACTCCATTCTTTCTTAAGGAGGTGTAAGATATCATACAGTCACCAGAGGCTATCACACTGATTGTGATTATGTTCCATTTGGATCCTCAACCACTAAACCATCACCACCCCAGCTTTAATATCCCATTCACAGTAAGCCTACTGAGAAAAACCGAGGAAACAGAGGTTTCTTCTAGCCAAAGTTACTTGTTATCATTCAGAACACAAGGTCAGCTCCACATGGACCTGTGTGCCAGCCTTTATGTTTCTTCAAATCGATTCATATCATTGTGGATGGCCACAAGGTATAAATGCTCATTTTGTTTACTGACTAAAACTCTCATTTACTAAAAAAACAATTATAGTAGCAAGCTGAGAGATGGCCATTCCTGGTTATTACACAAGGACATTTGTGAAAGAAAATTGTAGCTGGATTTGTACCAAGCCCCTGCAATCTAGATACATTTAAATGAAGCTTGTAAGAACTTACTGGCTATAATTTGTACGTGTGACAAATTACATTTTAACTTGTATTTCACTCAATATTCAATTGTTTATTGCATGACGATGCATAATGACAGTATTCAAGTTGCATGCATAACTCAAAGATGACATTAATATATTAAACCCTTCGACTGAACAACTCACATGGACAGCATGATGAAAAGGTGTTAGCTTAGCCTTAGACGTATGCATTAGCCATAGCTTTCAACACATTAGTAAGATCATTCACGTCAACTACTGTTTCCAAATGCAAAACAACTCTTTTGATGTATACTGTATATTTGTTGAGTATCTCCTGATTAAATGGATGGTTTAGGCAGTTAAAAAAGTGCCTATAAGATGTGGGAAAAGGCTGTTGTAAGTAAGTCTATAACCCCCGCCCCCCTCTCTCTCTGTGTGTGTGTGAGAGAGGGGGAGAGAGAGAGAAAGAGAGAGAGAGAGAGAGAGAGAGAGAGAGGATTTAATAAGGCAGATGGGGCTCTTTAAAATATTAACTTAATCACTAAAGAGGGACACAATCTGTCACAGTCCTTCCTCATCTCAAAGTTACTTAACACATTGCCACCTCAATGAAGTCTCTGTTAAATTCACCTTTCATGATTCTTAACCCTCACTGTTTGTCTTGTTTAAAACACACGTGGTTCTGTAGGTCTTCAGGCACCTAATGCAAACTTTTCGACTCTCGCTACCTGCAGACAGAAATGCAAGCACACACAATTACCATTCTACCAGAAAATAGCTCCTACAGAAATTATTCTATTCGATTAACAATAAGGCATCAGCATTGCAGGTGAAATTAATAATTAATTACTACAAATTGTTCTCCTTTAATATGGCTGGAAATGTACTGATATTGCAGATTTAATTTCAGCGGTGACTGTCTGAAAACACTTTCTCAAGCAAGTTGTCCATTTGATAGTGAGCCATTATAGTTTCTCTGATGCCTATTATGTCTATACCAGCCTGAGGCCTGTGATCCTTTCAGTTGCATTACCTTTATTGGCATTATCTACTATGCCAGTGTTTGAAAATATTACTCTACACAGGTTTGTAGCTACAACTGAAGATATGTGTCATGTCCACGGTATTTTTTTCCCATTATACAGGAAGTGTGCTCTCTCCCTTTGCTACAGATACATTTAGCACTGATCATATACTGTATATATATAAGTTAGGTTTAAGGACCCGTGTTTGCTAGATAGAATTGTAGTATGCCTCTGAGTAAAATCGTTTAGCATAGATTAAGATGATATATTATGACTTTTTTTGTATGTTGTTAGTTAGGAGGGCCCTCCATCAATATGCTGTTGTATAGGACCAAGCTTGTTTAAAACATCTAGCTATGGCTGTGCCAAGCAGAAAACTGAAAAGGAACAGTAGGCCTACTTACAGTAAACATTGATTTGTAAATGATGAATCAGGAAAATCCCAGTTGTGAAATGGAAAGGACTCAGGTGTCCTACTGTTTCAAACGTTTATCAGTTAGAACCTCTCCGACAGTGCCCAGTTAGGTGTACACAATTGTGGAAATACGATGCTTCATATTGAGCTTCAGTAATTCAGCTGACTTATCTGTGTACATGTCTCAAAGGCCTCCAATTTTTTTGTGAGTAAGTAGCATAAAAGAAAGAGGAGGAGATTCGGCTGGCTGGGTATCTTCCTGAGTCCACCTTGCAGGGATAGAGACGGGTGTCCCAGTGGACTCCCCTGTGGGTTTCTCCACGGCAGGAGGCAGAGGAAGGGAAGTTATAGGACTGTTGGGGAGGATGTTGGATGACGCCGGAGAGAATAATGAAGTGGAATGTCTGGTATAAATGTCCTGTTCGGCGGGGAGGTTGGCACTACTGTGCCGTGCAGATAATCTATGGAAAATGCTCTCCCCAATCCGTGGATGGAAACGTTGAAGATGTGAGGAGATTATTTTCCATGGTTTAGATAAAAAAATGAATATGCAATGTTTTACTGTGTTCCGTTGCTTGTTATTTTATACAAGGCCTAGATACAACTGATTTCACATGAGTAATCTTTACAGTATCCTTGTCATGTCCTTCCTGTTCAGGCACGATGTTACAAAGTCAAACAACCTCTAACCATGTGTACAATATTCAACAATTTCCATCTTCAGAAAGAGGTACACAGGGGTGTGGAACTGATCACATTAAGGTGCTAGAGCTATCTCTGCTTTTCATCGCAAGCAACAAGCTTACAAGAAAGCCCTTTACACAACATGCACAATAAGTCATCCTTGTATCATGGGTATTAAGTTAATATCAGAATGCAATACATATCCAGATTTGCACTTTGGTAAGTTCACCTCTGATTGCATAATGACAGTGACTGGGGTATACTCCATCCCACACACTTGTGGCGTCTTTAATAAAAAACACTTACTGCCTGCTCAGTTATCAGATGTACACAGTATGACATCTGAGGTTTGTGCGAAGTGAGAATATGGAAGATATATTGGACACAAATAGAAATAGGTGTTGTGATGCATCCCTGGAAGTGTGGTGGCAGACAGGCAGAAAAATATATTTCTAATACCTGACTACGGATAAGATAATAATCTGGCTGTTTCTGAATCAGTCATGGGGCATTGCCAGCTAAAGTAATGGTCGGGTTTGAATGTATTGAATAGTAGTCCATAACTGTCCACTGGGGAGGCTGTTTACCTTACGTGCGGTAACACTTTACTTGAAGGTATCTAAGAGTGGCATGACACTGTCATGTACACATGAACCCTAATCCCTAACTTGTCATGACAAAAACCTAATGACACTTAATGACAGAATGACTTTGGATGTACAGTACAGGATGTACAGTAACAAGAAGGGTCATAGGAATGAAACTCTATTCCACAACACAGGACGTCTTTCCAGAGATGAACTTTGAAGTTACTCACTAT
Organism: Alosa pseudoharengus; assembly: GCF_046254945.1. NCBI lineage: Eukaryota > Metazoa > Chordata > Actinopteri > Clupeiformes > Clupeidae > Alosa > Alosa pseudoharengus. The sequence continues at coordinate 834,845 of NW_027468630.1, read as the reverse complement.
TCCTGCTATTAGACTGGACTTTGTCTGTCTTTGCCTCAGGGTATGGGTCTCCTGATACCACATTCCCATGGAATGCTGATCCTGAATTTCTCAGCAGCTGTTTGGATCTCAGCATTTTTTTTTTGTATTAGGCCAGCTTTGGTTACCTGTGCTGCATCTCCGTAGCTCTGCAAACTGGCACAGGCCTTGCACATAAAAGGGTTTCCCCTATAATTTGCAAACGTTAATATAGGATATTATATTCTGAGGTTTATGAAATAGTATTGTGGAATGGGACAGACATATAATCACCGGTTGCTGAACTAGTAATATCTTCATCATTAAGAGTTGTCTGATGACAGCAGTCACATTGTCAGTTTTGAATGTGCTTGGAGTGTTACTTATGATATAGAAAGAACCACTGCCTGAAATTTGTCTGTGAGCCATGTGATTTGTCAAGTCGGCGAGGAACGTCGTGGACTGCTGATGTCATAATTGCTCCATTGTCCATTTGTCAGGACGGGCTTCCAAGTGGGGAATCTCCATCATGACGGGCAATCTCCATCATGACGGGCAATCTCCATCATGACGGGCATTTTCTAAGTTCCTCTCTCTCTCTCTCTCTCACTCAGTGTGTGTCTGATGTGCTTGCGTGTGTACTATGCGGTATGCAGTGAGTTGAAAGCAGGTTTAAGAAGAGATGTCGATTTTTCAGCATAATAGTGTGGGATGAAGGCCACAGAGTGGAACAAATGTCTGTTTGAATATTATAGACCCTTTCAACAATAAAAACAAAAACAATGCTTGAATGTTTTATTTGGGTCCCAATCTACTTCCTCTGCATTAAGATAACATACCCAGATAGCAAGGTGACATTGATATGATGTTGATTTTCCATCCAAATCATCATTTTGGTTGAGATTGAAATCTCAATGGTAAATAGACATTGAATCAGCATTACCATCCTGACAAAACCCCGACAGTGCATGACCATAGATAGAGAGACATCGAAACAACATTGGTTTATAGTTTATATTGCCATAATCGATAGAGCATCGATACATAGTTCAGTAAAAGAAGAATATTGAAAAGTCATGGATGTATGGGATATGTATGGAAAGAATATTGAAAAGTCATGGATGTATGGGATTTACTGGGAAATTTTGTCGTGGTGATTGAAAAGTAGTGGATTTTTAGTTGACCGCGCGACGACGTTTGAACTGTCCGGCGGGAGATCATTTTGAGCAACGGTTCAGTCAGACCAACCGTGTTCAGCTCTCTGTCAAGTTCGCCGCTCCACCTTAATGGCAAGCATTTATTTATCTAACGATAATGTTTCAATGTGAAATTTTACTACATTAAATTCGGGCATGTTTACAGTCTATGAACATCGTAGCCTACTGTCTAACTTACAAACTCATTCATGCTTGAGTCAACTTAGGCTAGCTACGTTATCGTTGCTGTTGTCAAATTAATGTTTTACGTTAAAGTCAAAGTCAAAGTCAAAGTGTTATGATATAATGTTATGTTAACGTTAATCGGCATTCTGATTTATAATTAGGCCTTCCTTAGTTGTCAGTAAGTTAGAGTTTATTATATTCATATGATTTACATAAAATGTTTGTTGAGTTTAAACTTTACTGTCAAAATGATGACAGTAGGCTGAAGATGATGTGCTGCTGGCTAACGTGAACGCTTACTTACCAGCTAGCTAGCCTAAGTTGACTCAAGCATGAATGAGTTTGTAAGTTAGACAGTAGGCTACGATGTACATAGACGGAATATGATTATTCTAAAGTTTCACTTGTAAGTAGCCTTCAGTTGAACATATTTATCTAACACTGTCTATCTTTCTTCTATTTCTGTTAGGTGCCGCTTCACTCTACTGGATGGTCAGGCTGACTGCAACTGTAGGTCTACTGAATGGATGGCAGGGAAGCTCATCACACGGGAATTTATAACTGAAGAAGAGTGAATAAATGCACTTGCTGATAACAAGTTGTCAATGGTTATTTATGCAAGCTTGTGTAGCCTAAACCAGACATACCTAGGCCTAGCCAAATGTATCCTGGCTGTAGATAAAGCAGGGTATGAATTTCCCAATATTTTGCAGATTAATAGTGGTTTTCTTGCGGTTTAGTATGAATTGAAATACTATTGAAATCGCATTGATCTTTAGTTTGGTTGTAATTTCAACATTGTTTCAATATTTATTAGAGGGGATGCACCCCCTCTATTAAAATCCGAAAACTTCCTATTACAGTGCATGAAAATGCACTGTACTGTTCTTCCTAGGCAACAACTTCTTCTTATTATTATTCCGCTTACCACTTTTTCCGTACGCTATTTCTCTTGAACAGTTTAACTTAGAAACTTCATTCAAACTTTGTAACGTAGGTATTCAAACGGACGAAGCTGCTATGTCTTTTCAACTTTGAAACTTTTATACTTTTTAAACTATTAAAGAAAAACTTTTTAAAAATCCCCATAGACTTAACATTGCTGATTGTGACATCATAATACGACCGTTAAGCAATTAGAATCCTATGGCAGGTGTTCAGGCCACCTGCAGCCTCAGGCTTTAAGCATACAATCTGGGTCAACTGTTTCCTCTGCCCAAAACTGTTTCAAAATAAAAGTCCTCACTACAATAATCCACTGTTAAACAATGTAACCCATTAAACTACTGAAGTTTTTACATTCAACTTTTAAACGGTCTACTTTTAAACTATCATTTAACTATCTATCTATTAAACTAGCTGTCTATCAACAACTTTTAAACTATCTACAGTCAACTTTTAAACTTTTAAAACACATTCACTAGCTGTCTATCAACAACGTTTAACTTGTCATCAACTATGTCAACACTTTTCATCAACTATGACTCCTACCCACTGTAGCTAGTTAGCATGGTTATCAAAGTTAGCATGTTAGCATTGCTAGCATTGTTAGCATTTTTAACAAAACTGCTAAAAATGATTAGCTAGGTTAGCTAAGTCACATGGTTAGCATAGTTAGCATGCTAACATATTAGTTAGCATTTTTAGCAAAACTGGTAAAAATGATTAGCTAGGTTAGCTAAGTAACATGGTTAGCATGTTAGCATGCTAACATGTTAACATGCTAGTTAGCATTTTTAGCAAAACTGCTAAAAATGCTTAGCTAAGTTAACTAAGTAACATGGTTAGCATAGTTAGCATGCTAACATGCTAACTAACATTTTTAGCAAAACTGCTAAAAATGATTAGCTAGGTTAGCTAAGTAACATGGTTAGCATGCTAACATGTTAGCATTATAGTTAGCATAGTTAGCATAACTACTAAAAATGATTAGCTAAGTTAGCTAAGTAACATGGTCAATATAGTTAGCATGCTAGCATGTTAACATGCTAGTTAGCATTTTTAGCAAACCTACTAAAAATGATTAGCTAGGTTAGCTAAGTAACATGGTTACCATGTTAGCATGCTAACATGTTAGAATGCTAGTTAGCATAGTTAGCATAACTACTAAAAATGATAAGCTTGGTTAGCTTAGTCATATGGTTAACATAGTTAGCATTGCTAACATAGTTAGCATGTTTAGCAAAACTGCTAGAAAATGTTAGTTAAGTTAGCTAAGTACCATGGTTAGCATTGCTAGCACTACTATAAAACATAAGCTAAGTAGCATGGTTAGCAGAATTAAACATCTTAGCATAACTGCTAGCAAACATTAGAGCCGTTCCAACTGCTAGAAAACCTTAGCTAAGTAGCATGGTTAGCAGGTTAGCATTGCTAGCACTGCTATAAAACATTAGCTAAGTAGCATGGTTAGCATAGTTAAAAATCTTAGCATAACTGCTAGCAAACATTAGAGCCATTCCAACTTTCAGTTATCGTCAAATATCTACCTATACACAGCCATTAAACTATTTAAATATCAACATTCATTCAACTTCCAGTCTGTCAACAACTTTTAAACTATTTACCTTCAACTTTTAAACGGTCTACTTTTAAACTATCATTAAACTATCTATTAAACTAGCTGCCTATCAACAACTTTTAAACTATCTACTGTCTATCAACAACTTTTAAACTATCTACATTCAGCTTTTAAACAGTCTACTTTTAAACTATCAACTTTTATTAAGCTATGCAACCACCATGTCTATCCTAGCATCACCATAGTAACCATCTCTGTATTATCTGTTTTAACTATACATGATATTTTACATCACAACTTTAGCATTTTCATGCACTGGTAATTCCTTGGAATTGCATTTCTAGTTACAGTGCATGAAAATGTACTGTACTGTTCTTCCTAGGCAACTTCTTCTTCTTATTACAGTGCATGAAAATGCACTGTACTGTTCTTCCTAGGCAACTTCTTCTTCTTATTACAGTGCATGAAAATGCACTGTACTGTTCTTCCTAGGCAACTTCTTCTTATTATTATTACAGTGCATGAAAATGCACTGTACTGTTCTTCCTAGGCAACTTCTTCTTATTATTATTCCGCTTACCACTTTTTCTAGACGCAATTTCTCTTGAACAGTTTAACTTAGAAACTTCATTCAAACTTTGTAACGTAGGTCTTCAAACAGATCGGGTTGCTATCTCTTTTCAACTTTGAAACTTTTATACTTTTTAAACTATTAAAGAAAAACTTTTTAAAAATCCCCATAGACTTAACATTGCCAATTATGACATCATAATACGGCCATTAAGCAATTAGAATCCTATGGCAGGTGTTCAGGCCACCTGGATCTCAACTGCCAGTCTCAGGCTTTAAGCATACAAACTGGCCCTATTAAGACTACACATCCTGTTAAACTGCTTCCTCTGCCAAAAACTGTTTCAAAATAAAAGTCCTCACTACAATATTTCACTGTTAAACAATTTAACCCTTTAAACTACTGAACTTTTTAACTGTTTAGCCATTGTAACTGTTACTTGTCATCAACTATGACTCCTACCCACTGTAGCTAGTTAGCATGGTTAGCATAGTTAGCATGCTAGTAAGTTAGCATGCTAGCATGTTAGCATGCTAGTTAGCATTTTTAGCAAAATTACTAAAAATGATTAGCTAAGTTAGCTAAGTCACATGGTTAGCATAGTTAGCATGCTAGCATGTTAGCATGCTAGTTAGCATTTTTTAGCAAAACTGCTAAAAATGATTAGCTAAGTCACATGGTTAACATAGTTAGCAAAACTGCTAAAAATGATTAGCTAAGTTAGCTAAGTAACATGGTTAGCATAGTTAGCATGCTAACATGTTAGCATGCTAGTTAGCATTTTTAGCAAAACTACTAAAAATGATTAGCTAAGTTAGCTAAGTAACATGGTTAGCATAGTTAGCATGCTAACATGTTAGCATGTTAGTTAGCATTTTTAGCAAAACTGCTAAAAATGATTAGCTAGGTTAACTAAGTAACATGGTTAGCATAGTTAGCATGTTAGTTAGCATAGTTAGCATAACTGCTAAAATTATTAGCTAAGTTAGCTAAGTAACATGGTTAACATAGTTAGCATGCTAATATTGTTAGCATAGTTAGCATGTTTAGTAAAACTGCTAGAAAATGTTAGTTAAGTTAGCTAAGTAACATGGTTAGCATGCTAGCACTGCTATAAAACATTAGCTAAGTAGCATGGTTAACAGAATTAAAAATCTTAGCATAACTGCTAGCAAACATTAGAGCCATTCCAACTTTCAGTTATCGTCAAATATCTACCTATACACAGCCATTAAACTATTTGAATATCAACATTCATTAAACTGCTAGCAAATGTTAGCTAAGTAACATGGTTAACATGTTACTACTAAAAATGATTAGCTAAGTTAGCTAAGTAACATGGGGACGCTGGCGAGACACGCCGCTCCGTCTGGCATCATGTTTTTGTTTGTTTTTATGTAATGTTCGTAATTTTATGTAATGTCCTGTTTATTTTTTGTATTGGTTTGTCTAGTTAAATGTTTTCCCTATTTATTTACGCTATTTTTGATAGTTTTCGTGATATTCTTAGTCCTTTTTACTAAGTCAGCTGATGTCGTTGACATTTGTCCATTGGGAGCTTGCTATGGCTAGCTTTTGCCCTAGCTGGGCATCGGACATCCTTCCATCTATCCGTGAGCGATGCAGCACTTCACTGTCTGGTCGAGGGGATCTCTTGGGACAGCTGGACCTAGGCTACTCTGCGAAAGATCTGCCGTGGCCGCCGAGCTGTTGCTGACCTGCGAGCTGCCATGCCAACTGCAGACTAACTGGGCCTCTGACATCCTTCCATCCATCCGTGAACAGTGCACTTCACTGTCTGGTCGAGTGGATCTCTCGGGACAGCCGGACCTAGGCTCTACTCTGTGAAAGATCTACTGTGCCCGCCGAGCTGTTGCTGACCTGCGAGCTGCCTTGCTGGCTGCGGACTGGCGGTGGGGAGCTGCGTTCTCACGGAGCGACAAGGTCGCTGTTGAGTCCACCGAGTTGCGGATCTGCGCGGTCGCTCAGTGCTTTGGACTGTGCTTCCGTCGTCTCCGGACTGCGGTCTGGCAGGCCTGGCTTCTAGCGTTGACGTTATCTCCAGACTGCCAGTGAATTCACCGGGTTGGTCAGTTGCTAAAGAACTTTGTTGGCATTGCATCGGTTGTAAAGACACAGCTCTGTGCGCAGTTTTCACGGATCATCATTGCCCTTGGACATTTTCAGCTGGTTTGGAAATTGGACTAATTTTAACATCACTTTTTCCCCTTTTAAAATATATTTTCTTTTTTTTATTTGTTTATTTGTTTTGTTGTCTGTCTTGCATGTCTTGGTGTCACGGGTACGCTGGCGACTACGCCGCTCCGTCCGGCATTTTTTTGTATTTGTTATTTTTTAAATCTATTTGTCTTGTCTTGATGTCATGGGTACGCTGGCGACTACGCCGCTCCATCCGGCATCTTTTGTCTTGTTGTTATGTGTCTTGTTTGTGGAGCACTTTGGATTGCACTATGTGCATGTTAAATGTGCTTTATAAATAAATCTGACTTGACTTGACTTGACTATAAAACATTAGCTAAGTAGCATGGTTAGCATAGTTAGAAATCTTAGCATAACTGCTAGCAAACATTAGAGCCATTCCAACTTTCAGTTATCGTCAAATATCTACCTATACACAGCCATTAAACTATTTGAATATCAACATTCATTCAACTTCCAGTCTGTCAACAACTTTTAAACTATTTACCTTCAACTTTTAAACGGTCTACTTTTAAACTACCATTAAACTATCTATTAAACTAGCTGTCTATCAACAACTTTTAAACTATCTACATTCAACTTTTAAACAGTCTACTTTTAAACTATCAACTTTTATTAAGCTATGCAACCACCATGTCTATCCTAGCATCACCGTAGTAACCATCTCTGTATTATCCGTTTTAACTATACATGATATTTTACATCACAACTTTAGCATTTTCATGCACTGGTAATTCCTTGGAATTGCATTTCTAGTTATTATTATTCCGCTTACCACTTTTTCTAGACGCAATTTCTCTTGAACATTGCTGATTATGACATCATAATACGGCCATTAAGCAATTAGAATCCTATGGCAGGTGTTCAGGCCACCTGGATCTCAACTGCCAGTCTCAGGCTTTAAGCATACAAACTGGCCCTATTAAGACTATACATCCTGTTCAACTGCTTCCTCTGCCAAAAACTGTTTCAAAATAAAAGTCCTCACTACAATATTTCACTGTTAAATAATTTAACCCTTTAAACTACTGAACTTTTTAACTGATTAGCCATTGTAACTGTTACTTGTCATCAACTATGACTCCTACCCACTGTAGCTAGTTAGCATGGTTACCATAGTTAGCATGTTAGCATGCTAGTTAGCATTTTTAACAAAATTTCTAAAAATGATTAGCTAAGTTAGCTAAGTCACATGGTTAGCATAGTTAGCATGCTAACATGTTAGTTAGCATTTTTAGCAAAACTGCTAAAAATGATTAGCTAAGTTAGCTAAGTCACGTGGTTAGCATAGTTAGCATGCTAGCATGTTAACATGCTAGTTAGCATTTTTAGCAAAACTACTAAAAATGATTAGTTAAGTTATCTAAGTAACATGGTTAGCATAGTTAGCATGCTAACATGTTAGCATGCTAGTTAGCATTTTTAGCAAAACTGCTAAAAATGATTAGCTAGGTTAGCTAAGAAACATGGTTAATATAGTTAGCATGCTAACATAGTTAGCATGCTAGTTAGCATTTTTAACAAAACTATTAAAATGATTAGCTAGGTTAGCTAAGTAACATGGTTAACATAGTTAACATGTTAGCATATTAGTTAGCATTTTTAGCAAAACTGCTAAAAATTATTAGCTAAGTTAGCTAAGTAACATGGTTAGCATAGTTAGCATGTTAGTTAGCATAGTTAGCATAACTGCTAAAAAATGATTAGCTAAGTTAGCTAAGTCACATGGCTAACATAGTTAGCATGCTAGTTAGCATTTTTAACAAAACTATTAAAATTATTAGCTAGGATAGCTAAGTAACATGGTTAACATAGTTAGCATGTTAGCATATTAGTTAGCATTTTAGCAAAACTGCTAAAAATTATTAGCTAAGTTAGCTAAGTAACATGGTTAGCATAGTTAGCATGCTAACATGTTAACATGCTAGTTAATATTTTTAGCAAAACTGCTAAAAATGATTAGCTAGGTTAGCTAAGTAACATAGTTAATATAGTTAGCATGTTAGTTAGCATAGTTAGCATAACTGCTAAAAAATGATTAGCTAAGTTAGCTAAGTCACATGGTTAGCATAGTTAGCATGCTAGCATGTTAACATGTTAGTTAGCATTTTTAGCAAAACTGCTAAAAATGATTAGCTAAGTTAGCTAAGTAACATGGTTAGCATAGTTATCATGCTAACATGTTAGCATGCTAGTTAACATTTTTAGCAAAACTGCTAAAAATGATTAGCTAGGTTAACTAAGTAGCATGGTTAGCATAGTTAACATGCTAGTTAGCATAGTTAACATAACTGCTAAAATTATTAGCTAAGTTAGCTAAGTAACATGGTTAACATAGTTAGCATGCTAACATTGTTAGCATAGTTAGCATGTTTAGTAAAACTACTAGAAAATGTTAGTTAAGTTAGCTAAGTAACATGGTTAGCATGCTAGCACTGCTATAAAACATTAGCTAAGTAGCATGGTTAACAGAATTAAAAATCTTAGCATAACTGCTAGCAAACATTAGAGCCATTCCAACTTCCAGTTATCGTCAAATATCTACCTATACACAGCCATTAAACTATTTGAATATCAACATTCATTAAACTGCTAGAAAATGTTAGCTAAGTAACATGGTTAACATGTTAGCATTGCTATAAAACATTAGCTAAGTAGCATGGTTAGCATAGTTAGAAATCTTAGCATAACTGCTAGCAAACATTAGAGCCATTCCAACTTTCAGTTATCGTCAAATATCTACCTATACACAGCCATTAAACTATTTGAATATCAACATTCATTCAACTTCCAGTCTGTCAACAACTTTTAAACTATTTACCTTCAACTTTTAAACGGTCTACTTTTAAACTACCATTAAACTATCTATTAAACTAGCTGTCTATCAACAACTTTTAAACTATCTACTGTCTATCAACAACTTTTAAACTATCTACATTTAACTTTTAAACAGTCTACTTTTAAACTATCAACTTTTATTAAGCTATGCAACCACCATGTCTATCCTAGCATCACCGTAGTAACCATCTCTGTATTATCCGTTTTAACTATACATGATATTTTACATCACAACTTTAGCATTTTCATGCACTGGTAATTCCTTGGAATTGCATTTCTAGTTATTATTATTTTTCTTTTTACCTTTTTGTGCGCGCTATTCAGCCCAAACCGCTTAACGTACAAATTTGGTTCAAACACCGTTCCGTAGATCTTCCAAGGCTTTACCGTCCTATCCGTTTTTCATTTTTGAGAAGTTTATACTTTTTGAGATATTTGTAATTAAAAGTGTATTTTTCCCCCATAGACTTGAATGGGGGCTGTGATGTCATAATAGAGCCAGCTGCGCTCGTTAAGTAGTTCTCAGAGCAGTTCCCAGGCTAATCAGAACACTGGCACAGGTGTCACCTGTGAGGAATTCAACTGTCTCAGCCTCTAAGCATCTAGCTCTACCTGAACTACACATCCTTATAAAGTGTTTCCTGTGTGTCAAAATAAAAGTCCCAGCCCTATATCATGCATTCAGCATTATATCTCCAGAACGGCTTGACGTACATGCTTCAAATTTGGTCACGAATTTGATCGTGTTGGTATGAATATATGTTGTAGTATGAGTCCTACAATGTAAAAAAATATACTAACGTCTTAGAAACGTTGTAAAATTATTGAAATAGATTAAGAAAGCCACCGCTATGGTGATTTCAATGGTTAGATTGATTTGTTTAGATCCAGTGAAATTGCTGCCTTGGCAATGCTACGTCATGGCTTCGGGACTCTATCTACTTTCTCTGCATTAAGATAACATATGGAATGTTAAAACGGAAGCCTTGTGGGGCCAACTATGATGCTGATAATGGAACTCTCTTGAAAGGGTGACATGGTCAAAACTGCACGAAATTGAAAGTGTAGGATCATTATGACACCCTCCGAATGCATGCCAAGTTTTGTGTACTTTCGTTCATGGGGGGCCTTACAATAAAATAATTTATGTGTACATTTAGTGACGTACACCAACAAGGATTCCCGGGACACTGAAAGACCGGGGTACACAAAACTTGGTGGGCATGTACCCCCACATGGATAGCATGGAACCGTCATTTTTCGTTTTGATCTGTAGCCCCCCCGCTGGACTGGACCCCCCGAAAGGAGGGTAGGCCAGACACAGTTCTCTGTGAATATCTTGAGAACTCTAGGGCCTAGGATGACCATTTTTTTCACGTATATTTGCCTCCAGGGGTCATGTTAACCCATTTCATGTGCACACATGTGCACAAACAGATACACACGCACACACACACATTCACAGTAATCATACGTATGACATATACTCACACAGTAGACATATGTACGCTTCCATGCACAGGCACATACGCAGGCACACACACAAGCACGCACACACACACACACACACACTCACACACACACACACCCACACACATAACATAAACATAACACAAACAATCAAGTATTTCTCAGAATTATGAACAGGCAAGATGGAGGTGGGGTTGTATAAAATTAATTCTACATGTGAAATCTATGAACTAATCATGTTTTGGGACTTGTTGTCTAGCAGATACCAGTGAGAATTGAGTGTGGATAATGCAATTTAGTGAGACAGTTAGAATCATATAGGCCTTTCAGCGTGATTTATTTTTGTGGAAAAAATGTGCTGGACTGGGCGGCGGTCATATTTTGTACCGCTCTGCGGTACATCTAGTTCACATGGCGGCCATTGGCGGCTAAAACGAGGCTACAGGGTACACAAACCATAGGATTGTTATGTTCTATGCATTCACCTGTAGGTGGCATTAATTATATAGTAACTTAAGAGTACCCTGTAGCCTCGTTTTGGTGTTTATTTGGTGCTTTATTTTTCTGTTTGCATCTTTTTGTACATTAAAAACCAATAAGTCGCGACCGCAAAAGGGGTGCTATCTCTATAGGTAGATATGAACAACGTATGACTTATGGCCTGAAAAAAGTTTTTTTTTTCACTTTAATCCCTGAAATCAACTAGGTTCTATTCCGTGTAAATTTGTCCATGAAGCAGGACATTCAGTCACGTTACTACCGTGACAAATCTTTGCGTTGCCACTGCACTGCTGTCATGTTCATGTTGGCATGTGCAAACACTTGTAAACAGTAATTATTTGCAGGGATGGATTACTGCACGGGCCTACTGGGCCCAGGCCCAGGGGCCCAAGGGGTCAGGGGGCCCTGAAGCTCAAGCCTTTGCATGGAATCATTGCTTCAATATCAACAAATCCGGATGTAGGCTATGAATCTGATTGAATTTAGTATTGGCCATCCCCAAAATGCAACAGAATACAGGAAATCACATCAAACAAATTAAAACATTTCTGGGGGAGGACCCCCAAAACCCCCTCCCACATATACGACAATTAGTGGGGGGCCCTTAATACATCTGGGCCCAGGGGACCGAAAGTTCATAATCCGCCCATGATTATTTGAGGTTTAATCTTACCTTTAATATTATTTATTCTATCCGAATGGGTGCGATGTAGGTATTAAATTTCATCTGAAGTGGTATTAAAAAGGTCTTAAAAAGTCTTAAATTTAGGTCTGACAATTCTGGGGGTACCCTGCAAAGGCAAAGTGGATTGAGCAAGCCACATTATTCTGACTTATATAGTGTGAGAGATCATGAAAATTTTTCCATGTTTTACTGATCAAAGATACACATTCAAAACTCAGGCAGAGTAGTTCGCATTTGCAAATAAATGTAACACATTTAATAATAATAATAAAATACTGTTCTCCTCTGCGTAGCCTCTGTTTAAGCAATTAGCATCCGTTTTGATCCATAATCATTCTCCCATTATCTGCTGTGACTTCACGTGCAGGGACGACGACACAAAACAATACAGCCAAGAGCTCTGTAGAGACACGTTGATGGGTAAAGCGAGAAAAGAACATGTCAGCACAGGTGAACTAGATAAAATAAACAATTAAATAAATAAGCATTCGCTTGATTTGAGTTCCTACAGGGGGTCCACACAAGACACAAGACAGCTTGTTCATGTCTGCCGCGTGAAAAATGAACAAGAAACGGAACATTTGCAGATTTGTTTTCCCTCAAATAAATACTTTACAATTGGCAGCCTTTATCTATTAGTAAACATCAAAAGTTGTCTCATTATTTGTTAGTAATAAAACTAATTTGTTTGCTGGTGGAGAGAGATGATAAGAACAGAGGAACAGGCCTCTAGAGAGCATATGCAGGCCTTAAACTACTTCACATTATGTTTGTTTGCCTTTTCATTTCTTGAGATCATCAAATGTTTTTTAAGACTGTAATCACATCAGCTTATATTAGATGAAAAGTAAATGCATATCAAACGTTCATTTTCTGTTTTAATGAGACATTTACTTAACATTTTATATTGTGGTTTTTAGACTGTCACAAATGGAAAGCAATACTTAACTAAATAGATTGTGGGAGTCAAATGAGCTTTACATTGTATTATAGATGAAGATTCCAAGTGCATAAACAGCCATTGCATTTGCACTTAATGTGATTTTCATCTGTGATTTCATCATGTTATTTCAGACATCCTAGAGGTGGTGGGAATGGTGAATTCCAGCTTGTTGCATTGAAAGACATGGCAGCTCCTGAGCATCACACCTCCAGGACGAGAGATAGCCAAATAAAACACATTGTGGACGCCATCCAACTGCATCACTTTGTGCTACGGAGATGCAGAAAGAGTGATGCACCTCTTGTCCATCAATGCTTCTCCCTTGCCAGTTCCTGATTCCTGTCTGTCCCAAACCACCTCCCAACACACACACACACACACACACACACACACGCAAACACACGCGCACACACACACACACACACACCTCCCCCGAAGAGGGTGAGCCTCATCTTGAGGAGGCGGTGGTGGCATCTCTCCATTGGAAAGCGAGAGCACCTGCTCGCATCCCTCACATCCCCACACATGCAAACAGCTTCTCAGCGTTCAGCCGTGACACCCGGGATCAGTGGTGCTTCACTTAACACGCCTGGCAAGATAAGTGTTTGGGAATAAAGGGATAAATATCACTGCAATGCTTGATTTGACAGCCTAAATGGCAACACTTAAAATTACATAACCTGCTGCGTTTTTTTCCCCTTCAAAATGAAAACGAGCAGGTGTTCAGAGTAGGACTTTCATAAACTAGTCAACTAGTTGACGATTAAAATGACTAGTCTGTGCTGTAGGCAGCGATCAACTGGTCATTGAGAAAATGGCTAAAGGCTAAATGTGCTAGACATTCCTGTACAACAGTATGGACGTACAGAAAGAACACGTCTGCCATTTATATCCATCTAAGTATGAAACACCTGCTGCCAGCAGCTAGCCTGGCCATGTCCACCTAGAATCTTCTTTCAGTGAGATACTAGTCTGGCACTCGAGACACGACAATACACTAAAGTGGCGTTTACACTGCACGCGCAATCAGCAGCGCTGCACTATGAATGAAACACATTATTAAGTAGACTACACCACTGAATGAAACACATTATTAAGTAGACTACACCACTGAATGAAACACATTATTTTTGCCTCTTTGCCGCTCCAGCGCTTGCTGCGGTCAAAGTTCAGCCATGTTGGACTTTGACCACAGCGCGCTTAAATCATAGGTCTTTTGCGCTGAGCCCGACGGCAACCATAACAAAAGTCTTTTGGGACATTACCTCAACCAAGAGCAACCTAGCGTTGAGCAAGGCACATGCCGCATGCAATGTGAAGTCCCTGTTTCCCTAAAGGCCCATTCACACCAAGAACAAGAACGATAACGATAATGATAACGATAACTATAACTATAACCATAATGGAAAAATGTTCACACTGAACAACGATAAACAAAGTGTCTCCTTGTGTTAATGAATGTGACGGCTAAAATTCGATGGGTTCTGATTAGCTATTAGCTTTTTACGTTCTCAAAATCGCTCTGAAAGCGATCCCCAACGATATCGTTCTTTATGTCGTTATCGTTATAGTTTATGTGTGAACATCGTCATTTATATTAACGAGAACGATATATGTTTATAGTTATCGTTATCGTTCTTGGTGTGAATGGGCCTCAACACACCAACGAAGTAGGACAAATCAGTGATTAGAGGTGGGGACACTGTAATTTTGAAACTATAAGTGGCTGTGGTTAACAGTAGTAGCAGTGCCTGCAAACATAAAACATTGTAGTCGGAACAATGTGTACATACAAATGGCACAAATCCAAACTAACTGATGACCTCAAAAACTACCAGACATCCCTGACCTCCTTCTCAGCCAGCATCACTGCTGCTAAGACGGCTTTCTACAATGACAAAATCAACAGCGCTACAGACACTCGAAAAGCCTTACAGCCTTACTGCGGATACCCTTGCCTAATTTTTTACAAACAAAGTGGCGGCAATTAGCAGTCAGTTCTCTACATGCCCACACAACGCATCTGACTCCGATACCACACTCCTACAACCTCTAGGGGCTGCTGTAACATCTTTTTCAGCATTCGCGCCTCTCTCCGAGAGTGAAGTATCTAGACTCCTGACATGTAGCCTTCCTACCACATGCTCGCTGGACCCTATACCTACGAGCCTACTTCAGTCAGTCAGCCTGACCATCGCACGAGCTATCACACATGTGATCAATGCCTCGCTAACCTCCGGCACATTTCCAACAGCGTTCAAAATGGCCCGGGTAACACCGTTACTTAAGAAAGCTTCTCTCAACCCTGCTCAAGTCGAGAACTACCGCCCTGTCTCACTCCTGCCTTTCCTATCCAAAGGCATTGAACGAGCAGTCTCCAAACAGGTCTCTGACTTCCTTTCACAGAACAACCTTCTGGATCCAAATCAGTCTGGGTTCAAAAGTGGACATTTTACCGAAACAGCTCTGCTGTCTGTAACAGAAGCCTTAAAAGAAGCCAGGGCGACCGCTCGGTCATCAGTACTCATTCTGCTTGACTTATCGACTGCCTTTGACACGGTTAATCACCGCATCCTTCTCTCTATACTCGCCAACATGGGAATCTCAGGTTCTGCTCTCTCCTGGTTTGAATCCTACCTCACAGGATGCTCGTTTAACATATCATGGCTTGGTCAGCTATCTGCACCTCACCATCTCACCACAGGGGTCCCCCAGGGCTCAGTGATGGGCCCCCTTCTCTTTGCTATCTACACCACCTCCTTGGGACAGATTATCCATTCGCATGGCTTATCATACCACTGCTATGCAGACGACACACAGCTCTATCTGTCCTTTCCACCTGATGACCCCTTTGGTTTCAGCACGGATCTCGGATTGCCTGTCAGACATAGCTAAATGGATGAAGGCACACCACCTCCAGCTGAACCTCTCAAAGACTGAACTGCTGGTCCTCCCAGATAAACCTACCATACACCACGACATCAACATCAAATTTTACTCCTTGTCTGTTTCACCTACCAGGACTGCAAGAAATCTAGGAGTTGTTCTCGACAACCAACTAAACTTCTCAGATCATGTTGCCTCAGTCGCCCGGTCATGCTGTTTCACACTCTACAACATACGGAAAATCAGGAGTTGCTACCCAACTTCTGGTTCAGGCAATAGTCATCTCACTACTCGATTACTGCAACGCCCTCCTGACAGCTCTCCCAGCCTGCACAGTGAAACCCCTTCAGATGATCCAGAACGCAGTGGCACGCCTGGTCTAGAACCAACCCAAAAGGGCACATGTTACCCCGCTGCTCATCCAGCTACACTGGCTACCTATGGCGGCCCGCATCAAATTCAAGGCTCTAACCCTTGCCTACAAAGTAGTCTCCGGTTCTGCTCCCACCTACTTGAATGCCCTCATACAGACATACGCTACCTCCAGACCGCTGCGCTCCTCAGACAAACGACGTCTAGCTCTACCACCGGTACGCTCAGGCCAATCCAAACTTTTCTCATCTGTTGTTCCTCGTTGGTGGAACACACTGCCAGTTCCTACAAGGGCAGGGACATCCCTCTCCATTTTAAAAAAACTCCTGAAGACCCAGCTCTTTAGAGAACATCTCCTCTCAGCACTACTTACAACAAGTCTTGCTGATCCAGCACTTATCAGCCGTCTTGAACTGACACGTAACTGTTAAAAACAGCACTCACTGATGCACTTATTCTTACTGTACTCTACCGTTTTTTAAATTGTCCTAAAATTGTTGCGAATTGCCTTAAAACTTAAACTGTTTACCATGTTGTTAGTCGCTTTGGCTAAAAATGCGTCAGCCAAATGTAATGTAATGTAATTTCTATACAGCAGAGGGCCTACATACATTGTTTCTTTCCTGCCAATGCGGCTTGTAGCGTGGCACCCACCGCCACTGAAGAGAGAGAGATAGAAATAGAGAGAGATAGGAAGAGAGAGAGAAACTTCTCACACTTTGACGAAGTTAATCATTATGTGGGATTCAGAGTCAATCAGTTGTAAGAAAAAACAGTTGACAACTTCAACCTGGACACTATGACACTCTGACACTCTGAAACACTATGACACTATGAAACACTATGACACTCTGACACTCTGAAACACTATGACACAACCTGGACACTATGACACTCTGAAACACTATGACACAACCTGGACACTATGACACTCTGAGACACTATGACGCTCTGACACTCTGAAACACTATGACACTCTGAAACACTCTGACACTCTGAAACACTATGACACTCTGACACTCTGAAACACTATGACACTCTGAAACACTATGACACTATGACACTCTGCAAGCCCCCGCAGGCCTTATCTTCTTCCTATTTTTTCTAAAATTGAGACATTTTAAGTGGAAGACATTCCAGACAACCTCTAATAGCTGGACTGTTATATTTATGTGCTCAAACATATTGACTGTCTCCTTGCACTTACTGTCTGCCAAGATAAGCCTTATGTTCTTGGTAAACATCACTTTATCACATTTAAATGTCTTTCTTTTTAACTGTTCTTGGTGTATGTGTGTAGGTGTGATTGCTTTATGTCTGTCTGTCTGCTAATGGATGGAGATGTAGTGAGACATTTTACTGAGACACAGACTTCCTGTGGTTTGCCGCGAGTGTCTGAGGCATCTCTCATGACGAGCCAATACCCGACCAGTTCATTATGGCACTTAGCAACAAGCCGCACAGTATCAGACAGGCTTCCCTGGCTTCCCGGTAAGTGATACCGAAGACAAAGGGTCATTGTGCAACCAAAGTACTTTGTTATTCTCAATGGTTGTTTGCTTTACAGTGAGATGAGTTGTCACACAGTTGTCACTTCTGGATGTGTGCGTGTGTGTGTGTGTGTGTGCTGAGTGTGTGTGTGTGTGTACCCTGGAAAATCCAGAGTTCACGCAAGAGCACAATAAGCAATGAGTAATGATGCACGTTACTTTTGTCACTTGTATCACGGGGAGCCAATCACTATATATCAGTGTATCTGATATAGGCGGGCCAGAGGTGAGCTAAACAGATGAAAGTCATAGTGTTATCCAATTGCGTCGAAGTTCAGAATCAGTCAGTAAACATTGGTCGTAATGTGTTCTCCAATTGCATGCAGTGAGATTTCCAAATGCATGCTTGGTGTTGCCCCTCGAGTTGGGCCATTACATTATTCGTGGCCAGACCCTTAATCTTTCTAGATTACCAGGGTCTGGAATCTCCAGGCTGTGTTTGTGTGTGTGTTGAGAGTACATGTTTGGAGAGGGGCTATGAGTGGATGAGAATGCAACCAAGATAGACACACATTACATGAGAACTGTGTCAATGTTTAAACTGTTTCTTGATTTTCCTGTTGCCAACACTCCCAGAGTAATGCTACCATAATGTTGACTTCCATGGCAGGTTATTCTTAGAAAATGTCATCCCTGCGCTGACAGCTAATAAGAGGGAAACAGCAAGTATGCTGAACTTGTCATACAGATGCATACATTCCCAGGAGGAGTTCTCACTTGATCTTCCTCAGACTATCAACACTGACTGGCAATGATGACTTATGGCAAGCTGTCACTTTTGTTGTAGTTTGGAGAATTTTGACAAAGTGGAAAAGTGAGGGGAAAACAGTCAAAATAATGCATCTTCATTCCTCTAACTGAATGTTAATGGAACCACATTCTATTGACAAGAGCCCACCATGTCATCTGATGTTGAGAAAGCATAAACATTTAGAGAATGTGCATTCCAAATTTTTAATAGTTAATTTCAACATGATGCTGACATAACTCAAGTGTCACCTATAAGTAATGTATGTAGTAAGGCCATGCTAATAATGGAAATGTAATGAAATGCTCACATCCATATAGTCACTAGCCTAGGGACATGAGTTACATTTTTAAAGTTGAAAAAGCAGGGTTATGATAACCAAATGCAGTGTAACCCTTCATGCTTTGGAATACTTTTTGTTAACATGAAGGGCTATGCAGGCAATGTAGCTATTATTTTGGAATACATTTAAATGTAAGCCTAAAAATAATTTCACTAATGCTAACTATACAGTCAAATTATTAGTGCATTTTACATTTTTGTTTATTTATTCACGTGCTGTCTCTGGGGTAATACACAACAATATAAACAGTTGAAAGTAATTGTAGGTGAATAATTACTTAAAATTGATCTTAGACTGGCGAACTTCAGGAAAAACTCAGGAATCAGGTTTATTATGTTACAAGCTGAGAGAGAGAGTACAAAAAGGTCTATGGTCTATGTAGGCCTAGCCCAGGCCTGAGGCCTACCCAGCCGGCACACGACCGACCTTCAATGTTGAAATATAGGGGAAATAACGTCAGTTGTTGCGTCAATGTTGAAACAATGTTGAAACAATGTTTAATGCTAAATGGTTGTAAAAGGGTATGTAGACAAACATTGAAACAACGTTGGTTGTAAAAAGGTCAAGAAAATCAATGTTGAATTATAGGTGAAATAATGTCAGTTGTTGTGTCAATGTTGAAACACTGTTTTAATGCTAATTGTAAAATGTTGACAAATGGTTGTAAAATAAGAAATCAAGGAAATCAGCACCAATGTTGAAATGGCGGATGTTGAAATAATGTTGCGATATCAACGTTGATTCAATTTGCAAATCCAACACATAATTCAACGTTGATTCACCCGTTATAAGGTTTTTTTTTTACGTTTATTCACCGTTGAATTAATGTTGAAATGCCAGCAGGGTAGGTTGGCCTGTAGCCAACTTATCTTCTCTTCTGCTACATCCTTAGTCCAAGTCTAGAAAATCTGATCTGACAAACATTGCAGTTTAGTTACTTTTAAATGCTTTAAACAAAGAACAAAAATGGCGCCAAGAACAATCCCACTATTGGTTCTCCAGTTGGCATCAGACACACCTACTCACACCCACTTCACACCTATGAATTCTTATCAGAATAGCATGAGGAGAGATATCTTATATATCAGAAATATCACTTATAGAATGTTCCAAACATTCTCACAATCACATCATTACAATCCTTGTAATGAGACTATCAAAATGATACCAGACATGAATACATTTACATTTCATGATACATGGATACATTATATCAAGGTAGCATCCTTTGTCTTGTGTAAGTGATAGGCCTTAAACCAGCACATTAGCATTCCATTGGGGGAGGGGATGGGGTCTTTGTTTAAAACCATGAAGGGTTACATGGCTAACTAAAAGTAGTCTTGAAGTTAAATTATTATAAATGTAACCATACATTTATTGCTATCACAGTATACTACATAGTGGACACATTCATATTCTGGTAAAAACAGTATACTACATAGTGGACACATTCATATTCTGGTAAAAACAGTATACTACATAGTGGACACTATGTGGATAGTGGATCATCATATACTGTACACACACGCACACACACATACACATGAGCCAGCCCTTTCACAATAAATGGCTTTGAAAAGCTGGGCTGAAACAGATCAATACACACACTCTTATGGAACTAATACACCCTAACTGTGAAAAATTGAGCAATATTAGGTAGGCTCTGAGCAGCAGGATGCTGTATTGATTATATGGTCAATATCAAAAGGCTCCCCGCACAGGCGTATTATACTCATTGCATTATAGTAGGCCTTCTTCTGCTTTGGTATTTTCTGGCCATCAGTATGCCTCTGTAAGTTTCACCTTTGCAAGATGCTCACACAAACACACACAGACACACACACACACACACACACACACACACACACTCAGCAGTCTAATGTCACAGTCTGTGTTGATTTATTAAGATTATGACCTCATACTCTCTCGTCTGTGTGTTAGTAGAGCCGCCCACCACTCATAAAATAGCTTCAAACTAGGCAATTCAAATGAATCAGTGTCTGACTATTTATACTGTTATTTACATTACATGCAACAAACATAGAAACAAAACATAGAAACAAACAAATATGCTACAAATTATGATTCTCCAAATAAGTTTGTTTTCACACACACACACACACACACACACACAGACATACACATATACACACACACAAACACTGCATGCATCACTATGCACTTTTATGAGAATGAACTTAGTTGTCGAGGTTAAACTCAGTGTTGCTCATCAACTTTCATGCAGTGTGTTTCAAGCAATCTTCAGAGGACTGTTGAAATTACAAAGCAACGCTAAAAGACAAACTCCTCTTTAGAAAGGCCCGGGACTCCCACTAGGCAGACATTAGCACAAGTAATTGACAGATTTTTGGCAACGGAGATGGTGATGTGCACTGAAGGGCAATGCATCACATTTCCATTCCCGCTCAGCCGATCACAAGGATGGTGGCTCGGAAAATGTTTTCCTTTTTATCTTTTCAATTCAAATCATCTCCTCGGCTGTCTGTAGGGACTTCCATGTCTCATTCTCCTTGTTTTTGTTTTTTCTTTGTCTTTGAGGTTTTTTTTTCATTTCATTACACTGAACCATTCTTAATATAGAAATGTTATTGTGACTTGTACACAATAAGCTGCCAAGCAAATCAAATGTGTATTTTTCCTGTTGAAAATAGGACAAAATTGTATGGAGCGAAAGGAAGGAGAAATAAATGTTTGCCAAGGGATTGAAGAGTGCAACACACATTATTGGATCCAAGTCAAAGTTAGTGAAATGTGTTCTCCCATGTGAACCTAGTATAAACTTGTCAGTTTATCAAAACAGATCAAAACATACATTTTCAAAACATGACACATTATATTATTATTCTTGATCATATACCATAACAATGAATCACTTAAGTCCCTTAACAACATGGTATTTGAAGGAATCCTTTCCATGAAGACACTGACATCATTAGATCTGAGTAATGAAGAGCATAATAAAACAAATAAAATAGTTCTAGTGTATAAGTACTCGAGTATTAGTCCCACTTGACAAATTATGTTGGGGCCGAGAGAGAAACTCTTATAAACTGATTGTTGCATCTATGGACTGATGTGTATGCATGCAACCTCTCATAAACCCTGGTGTCTGCATCTATTCCTGTCATGCAATTTCGACAAAGATCTCTGGCTCACCCTTACAGGGCTCACTCAAACACTGCCTCCTGCTTTCCTCTCCCAGGCATACAATAAATTGTCAAACATAAGGTGAAACATGTCACATATCCCATGTCAGATTTCAGCAGGATCTGCTGTGAAATGGCTCATGAAAGTGCTATGAGGATCAAACAAAGCCCTATGAAGATGTCTGGCCCAAGTCGAGGAAACCATGCTGGGGGCCTGTGCCTCAAAGGCCCCCTGTCCCTGGCTGTCCGGCTAGCCTGAGGATTCATTTACACATAAAGTGGGTGATTTCATGCCGCACTGGCCTCCGAGTGTGCAGCCTCCGAAGTGTTGTGGGTGGAAATCGGACCAGTTCTTGTTGTTCAAAAAACCCCACTAGGTTTTCGAAATTATGACACTTTCATGGCTTTGAGGTCGGATAAATAAGTTGCCGAGTAGCAATTTCTCAAGGTTTTTTTTTGCGAGCGCTTGCAAGATTGTTCTGAGCATTTTTCTTTTCTTTTCCGAGAGATATTTTCTTCCTCTATTTCTTCCAAATGGAGAACGGACTGACTTTACTTTTGTGACAAACATTCTGAAGATGTAGTGTGTTGGATTTAATTCTGAATTCTGACTGAAATGGTCCTTGCAGAACGCAGTGAGAGAGGAAAAAAGCTGAGCTATCAGCTGAAAACTGATGTGTCTCTTTGAAGGAGACAATTACCTTTATTTTTTTCTCACTTTTTGTTCGTCTTTTCACCTCAAGTGGGAAATGGTCAGTAAATATGATTTTATAGTTTGTAATATAAATTAGCATGTTTATTTGATTACTGTGAGATGACTCGGAGCTGCAGTCAGATATTTTGCAGTTCAGAACCAGATGACATTGATGTATAATTAAATTTGTCAGCATAATGACTTGATCAGTGCTTTGATTTGAATATCTCTTGCACAAATATTGAGTAACATCATAGAGATAGCAGGAAACACCAGCATGGCACACATATCAACATTTTATAATTTTATTGATTCACGATATTGCTTTGGACCTGTGATTACGTGCAGAGAAAAAAACAGTCAAGCTCACCAAGACCTGCATAGGGCTATTGATTATCCATTTCATCACCTCTTTCTTTCCCTCACATGGCAATATCGGAGTGACCTTCTTGATGACCAGTCTTGAGAGGGTCCAGTTTCACAATCTACTGTCACCTCTATTACCTCACAATGAGAGACACAGACAGGCATTCTGGAAAGCTATTACCGGCGGATTGGCTTCTCCGGCATGATGACGCAACCCAGGCGGCTGTTTGTTAGCCTTGAGAGCTAATTAAAGTGTAGGGCGCTCGCTCCTGACCACCTGCCCAGTGTTAACACCGATGGCCCCCCCTTTTTTTCTCCGCTGAAGGCCAGGCTGCCACAAGCCAAAGGTTGTGGTCATCTGAAGAGTCATTAAAACTTCCAAGGGCCTCTTCTTCTTCTGTGTGACTCCTCACCTCATTACTGGGAACAATCTCCAGGATTATTAGCATTTGCGATGCAGTCATCAAAACATGTGTAACATTCAACACATTGTTTGGTATTTAAGAAGTTTCCCTGTTTGGTGACCTTTCACTGTCCTTCGTGACCACTATCACTGGCGAAACCCTAATGTTTAATCTAGCATTTTGAATCGGCGAAATGTCAAGCTCTGCTTACTCTATGACAAGGAAAACACAGTGATGGATGGATTGTGTTAAACACAGCAACACAGAGCTCCCTCCACAGGGCTGGACCAAGCCTGGCTTCAGCAAGCTATGGACTGCAGCGGCTGTGTTCCGAAATAGATTCATCACGACAATCCGTTCCCAGAGTCCTCTGGGAGTCCTGTCTATGATTGCTGTCTCCAGTTTTGATGAATTGCATATTCCGGCTGATTAATTAATCGTGTAAACATTATAGGTTTCAATAAAATACAAGCCTCCACTCATCAGCAGTGTAATGACACACTCTCTGACGACCATCGGGGGAAGAGAGGGAGGGTGGAAGGAAGAGAGTTAGAGAGGAAAGGAGAGAGAGAGAGAGAGAGAGAGAGAGAGAGAGACGGAGAGAGAGAGAGAGAGAGAGAGAGAGAGAGAGAGAGTACCCCAGTTCTGTGCACTTGGGCCTTTAGATTGAAAGTCCTAATTGGGCCATAATTAGGCATGGACTTTTCCCATCAAAGCCATGGGAATGAGCGTCTCCTACTAATGTCAATAATTGCACTCCCAAACGCAAGGTCCCTGTCGCCTGAAGATAAATTGCATACGATTAATAATATGTAATTACAGAGGAAGGATTGCAGTGTCACCGTGTCGAAAGCAAAAATTAAATACTTCCTGCGTAGGCAGCATGGCTTGCCACACGGTTCACTATCAGTCTCGAGCCTTAGCTAAGAAGCACTTCCCTTCAACATCGCCGGCCTCTTGGAGCCTAAATCCTCTCCTGGAGGAGAAAATCCAGGGGAAAAGCCAGCCACCTACCTCCCCCCTCACCCCCTCCACCACAAGCCAGGGCGGTCTTGGCTTCTGAGTGACACAAGCAGGAGCCTTGTTGCAGTCGCGTGAGCAGGTGTATCTTCCGGAGCACATCCTCTGCACAACATAGAGGATTTAATGAGCTGTGTCTGAGCTGAAGCGGTCCCTCTCTCCCTCACTCCCCCCCCCCACACACACACTCTCTCTCTATCTCTCTCCCTCACTCCCACACGCACACACACACACACACAGACACTCTCTCTCTATCTCTCTCCCTTACTCCCTCACTCCCACACACACACACACACACACACACACACAGACACAGACACTCTCTCTCTCTTACTCTGAGTGTGCCTTTCCCGACCCTCTGCTGATCCAGTTTAAAGCACCCCTCAACTCCCCCCCCACCCTCCCACACACACACACACACACACACACATCACCACACACACACACCCATCACCACCCTGTTGCAGCTTAAAGGGGAGAAAATGACACAAGCAGCTCAGCGCCTGTTCCAGTGGCGGAGTCAGGTTACTGCTCCAGTGCACGCTGAGACTGATTTCACTTCCACAAGTCAGCCAAACCGCCACTTCAGTCACCCTCCCAGAAAATCACAGCTACTATATGTCCAAAGTGAATGCTCGGCTTCTTGTTAAGCATCTTTCCACTGATGAGTATGTTCCACAAGCATTATTATTTCTGTTGTGACTGGTTCTTTTTGTATCTGTGAAAAGTTGAAGTGATGGGAGCATTTAGGAGATCTGGCTAATTACTCAGGAAGGGCCAAAGGGGCATGACCTCCTGTAATCATTAAAGCTGACGAGCCAACCTGTCCAGCACATGCAAGAGCAGCATTTTTTTAGCCAAAGGAGTCACCGAGGTCACTCACGTGGAGAGAGAAAGAGAAGGGAAAAGAAGAAGAATCTCAAGAGCGGAGGAAGATTTGTAGTATTTAAGAAACAGCCATAATGAGAGGCCTTGGGAAAAGAGGCCTTGGATGTCTGTTGACCTATGCTCTCTCTAACTCTGAACAAAAAGAGGGCAGCTATTGCTTTTTTATTATATTTAGAAGACAGAAAACAAAATATGTGGTTTATTTAAATAAGAAGGTCTAAAAGTTGTACTCTACTCCCACGCAACATTACTTTGCATTTAGTCACTCTCCATCTTACAAACGATAAATCATCTTCAAATATTTTGTTTGCTTGACGTAGAAGTGGGTGATGTTTATTTTGCTATTCAGCCAGCTTTCTGGGCTGTTAATAAATGGACACAAACCAGTCATCTGGTACATAATGATATCACATCACTTGCTTCCTTGGTCATACCTTGTTCCCACCACCTCTGCCATATCCATCTCCTCTCTCTCTCTATCTCTCTCTCTCTCTCTCTCTCTCTCCTGGCCCTGACAAATCTCTCCCATTTACCCTCCTGTGTGCGAGCAAGCTGCCAGAAGACGCACTTCATCACATGGAGGGGGCCTTGCCATCACGCCTTCAGCACTCCCCACCTTAATATGGCCAAAGAATGGAGCTAATATTGTTTTGAGGTATGTTTGGATTGGGGAAATGGTTTCATATATCAGGTGGATGAGGGTATTGGGCAGGGTGGGAGGGTGTGTGGCTGGGGACTGACGCCTGGTTTAAGGGAGTTTTATAGTAAACATTATCTGCTGACAGAATGGGACTCCGATGAAGAGGGCAGAGGCAAGCCCAGCATCCTAATTGGTCATTATTATTTTCATTATCGTTTATCTCACTCAATTGTCAGGTCTGAGGCCTTTCATCAATCCTTGCACAGACCCCCCCCCCCCCCCTTTAAAGAATGAAAATAAAAGTGCTCTCACACCACACCTAGCCTTAATCATAGTGTGGGCCTTCATACATCAGGGCTCACTTTTTTACTGAGAAGGGGTTTTATATCCCAACACAGTCATAATTCTACACAGGTGCATTATTTATGAAACTTCCACAACCCAGACAAAGTTGTAACAGGACAGCTTTCATTCCATATGTGATTGGATACCATCATGAGATCTTATGCGATATAATTTCATTGTTTCATTCACTGCTATCTAATACAAATATATGCCAGTTGCCTTACATCATCAGAATTCAGCTATAGCATGTGTCTACATGCATCTTCGAACTAAGCTGCGTATTTGTCTACATTTGCTTGTTTTTGTGTGTATGATGTTGACATTTAGGGATGTGTGGGTATGCATTTGAATTGAATTTTGTGTGCATGTGTGTGTGGGTGCATTTGAATGGTGTACATGTGTGTGGGATGTGTGTGTGGGTGCATTTGATTGGTGTGCATGTGTGTGTGGGATGTGTGGGTGGGATGTGTGTGTGGGTGTATTTGAATGGTGTGCATGTGTGTGGGATGTGGGTGCATTTGAATGGTGTGCACGTGTGTGGGATGTGTGTGTATGCATTTGAATGGTGTGCATGTGTGTGTGGGATGTGTGGGTGGGATGTGTGTGTGGGTGCATTTGAATATTGTGCATGTGTGTGGGTGGGATGTGTGTGGGTGCATTTGAATGGTGTGCATGTGTGTGTGGGATGTGTGGGTGGGATGTGTGTGTGGGTGCATTTGAATGGTGTGCATGTGTGTGGGATGTGTGTGTATGTGTGTTGTATCTGTGATGGTCTATGAGGTGCAGCATGCCTCTGCATGCAAACATTTTGTATACATGCATTTCTGTGTGTGTGTGTGTGTGTGTGTGTGTGTGTGTGTGTCTGACTAGTGAGACAATAGAGTAAAGTAAAAGGAGTTTGTAGCACCCCACTCGAGGGCTGCAATCATCACACACTTGTTCTGCAGCGACTCCCCAGGTTATCCCCACCGTTATCTCTTTATTGTCTCGCTCACTCTCCCCTGAAAAATGCACCGCTGGCATTGATTAAGGTGCGCTGCAGAAGCTACTTATGTGTTGAAATGATCAGCACTTGGTGCTTTGGGGACGCGTGTTCCCAGCAGTACCCGGGGACTGCATTATTCTTTAGACAGAAACTCTTTCAGGATTGCAGCTTTGCATCTTATTTGGTTGTACAGCTCGGAGGCATGCCAGGGGGGGCTTCCAGGTTCATAATTAATGGATTGATTAGTGTCTGAGGTCTCATGGATACAGGGGCTTTAAAGGCAGATGAAGGGGATAGGCATAAAAGATTGCTCATTTGTAATTTGATTGCCCCATTATGGAGCATAGTGGGGTCATTGGGGAGAGCAGCACAAAGTGTGTGTGTGTGTGTGTGTGTGTGTGTGTGTGTATGTGTGTGTGTGTGTGTGTGTGTATGGCACAAGGTAACTGCGTTTGCATTCTCACCTGGAAACAACAACAAAACCAATGCGGCAGCATTGACAAGCTTGGAGTTCGCAGAGGCATCGATTGTTGTCTCTGCAGTTGAGGCTAAACTGAACTTTACCCTACACCAACAGAGGCCAGCTGGAAAGGTCACACCACACAAATGGGAAACATGCTGAATCCAAAGCTTTGAGAAGGCGGAGAGCAAATGTTAGGCCTCAACAAACACCATGTCTAAAAAATATATGAAACTTGGCAGCAGGCCATATAGGCTGAGACATTTTTTGAAAAGATGAGTCAGGGAACAATTTTCTTGAAAGGGTTGCTTCTTGAAATTATGCACATAACTATGATATGCCAAAAGTATCAGAAATGTTACATTTCTAATTGTTAATATTTGCTTTGTTAGGTTATTGGAATGTTCAGAACTTTATCCATAAGCAGAACAATAACACATACAGTAATCTTACCATTGTTACCTTCACACTTCACTTGAGCAAAAAACAAAAAATGAGCAATTTAGCAATGGTAATGATAGCATGACTTAATTAATCCTTCCTATGTGGCTGTTATCTATATCTTAAGTTGTCAATATGCAGCCAAGTGCCCGAATGCTTGGGCCACAGGTTGTTAATATATTTTAATTTTGCTTTGACATTTTACTAATCTAAACCACAGAGACACAGAAGGAGAAAATCAAGTGCAGAGTGCCTATTGTGTTTTCTTCTTCGTTTTTGCCAGAAGCTAAATAATAGTGGAAATTAATTTACAGTCACAGGACGCCTTTGTAAGGCTCAGGCTGTAATTATCTCATGCAATTACACACCTAAGCAACACCTGAGCCCTGAACCCCACACCGTGGGCCCTGATTTAGTTAGATATTTACTTCCTCAGCAAGACAAGGCCGCCTCACAAGGACTCTTTCTCCTGTAGTGTTCGGTGCCTGAATTATTAATGTGATTCTATTGAATCATACTATTGTAAGAGCACTTATTAAATTTATGTTTGAAGGAAAACATCATTGACTTTTTATCACATGTATACATTAGCAACTTCAATTCAAGTAGTAGTTCAAGTATTGAAAAATAAGAGGAAAAGCAGCACAGCTCCGAATGATATCTTATCACTCTTTTATGATGAAACCAGAGCTCCTTCGAAGTTAGTGGCAATAAATCAAACCTAACCAAAACACATCTTTTGAGAAAAAAAGAAAAGGATTGTGTGTGTCTGAGTGGGAGAGGCCTGAATGTGGTCTGGCAAACTCCTCCAGAAGTTCTAAAGCAGTCTGGACCAGAACGCATCCCATTCATCTGTCCTGTACTGCTTTATCATTGCAACATTGTCTGATGACTAACACAACGCAGAAGCATAACAGGACATTAACATGAACACTATACTCAAAAGATGCTTTAGCATAACAGGACATTAACATGAACACTATACTCAAAAGACGCTTTAGCACCCCCATAACAGGACATTAAAGGTGCCATGTGTAAGAATTGAGGTAAAAATATCCAAAAAATGAGCTACACGCATCAAAAGAATGAGAAGAAATAAGGGCGATGATGTCATTAAAAAAATGACAAGGTATAGTGCTGCAGAGATATCAACCTGAATTAGCATGCTAAATTACTAGCCACAGCCCGACAGGTGTCATAATACCAGTTTCGGCCATGGGAGGCGGTATGCGGGCAACATAACCGCCAGCCAAACTGCAATACACGTTTCTCGGTTGTTACTCTAGGGTAGACCAACTCACTTTCTGGAGGTATACTGCCCCCATCTTTTATGGAATGTGGAGTATGAATTGTTTTTTTGGCGGACATTACACATGGCACCTTTAACATGGACACTATACTCAAAAGACGCTTTAGCACCCCCATAACAGGACATTAACATGGACACTATACTCAAAATAATAATAATAATAATAATAATAATATTTATTTATATAGCACTTTTCAAGCATTGAGCACAAAGTGCTTACAGACAAACATGAAGAGCATTTTTCTATGCACAAAGTGCAACAAAAGTGCTTCACACACAAGACCCAAACAAACAAATAACAAAAATGTCTAACAGAGTGGCGTAATCGCCAGCCTACCCGTCACACGTGAAACATACAACATGTGAAACATTCAAGACGTATAACAAACAAACAAACAAAAACAAATAAAAAAATAAATAATTAAGACATTTTAAAAAGAAAACTCATGTTAACTTAGTCCAAAAGACGCTTTAGCACCCCCATAACAGGACATTAACATGGACACTATACTCAAAAGACGCTTTAGCACCCCCATGGCTCTGAAAGATACAAAAACACTTTTATTCCTCACCTCAGAGAAAAGGAGGCGATACCCTCGTTCATGTTAGTGACCCCCTTTATGTATTATTATTATTATTATTATTATTATCATGTTAGTGACCCCCTTTATGTATTATTATTATTATTATTATTATCATGTTAGTGACCCCCTTTATGTATTATTATTTTTATTATTATTATGTTAGTGACCCCCTTTATGTATTATTATTTGTATTATTATTATGTTAGTGACCCCCTTTATGTATTATTATTTTTGTTTTATTTTGCGTAGTTTTTTAATCACTATCACTCCAACACAACATAACTATTTATTCTTTTAACTCCAACACAACATAACTATTTATTCTTTTAACTCCAACACAACATAACTATTTATTCTTTTAACTCAGGCTGAAGCTGCTGTTTCATTTTGTGCTAGTTGTGTGGTTTGTGTTGAATGTTTTTATGTGATGTATTCCTGCTGCACACAAATTGGCCTTTTGGGACAAAGAATAGGCCTGAAATGTTATGAGTTTTGGATATTACATAAGAAATGACATATCTACATACATTAAGAAATGTTTACACGTATGTCAGAAGCTTTTTTGTTCTGATGTCATGATCATGAAGGAGCTGAGCTGAGTAAAATGAAGCTAAAGTTTCTTGTTTGTTGCTCTTTCTTGTTTAATATGATATTTTGTTTTGTACTCCTATTTGAGATCTCACTTGAAATCAGAAGCTCACTCATAAAAGGAAGTCTAGCCTCTGAAGTGGGCAAGGCTTACTGTATATCAAAGATTCTAGAACAGAGCTCTGTTCTAGAATCATAGCTTTATATTAGAGAGAGTGGAGGGAGTGGCTCTGGCGTTGTGTGTCAAGTGTGTGCACCATAGTCAGTCAGTCATTATCAATTACTTTGACTTTGACTTTGTCTAGTATTCCACCGAGATGAATGGTAGGGAGATGAGCGCAGAACTATATGTAGAATAATATAATTCAATTTAAAGTTACTTTTCTCGCAAACCATTTACCACAGCAACTGGCTAACATAATTTAAAGGCTGAGAAAAAGCTCTTTCATGTGATATCTGTGTGAGTACAGGGCCGGTTCTCCCCATACACACACTACGCAACTTGTGTAGGCCCCGCAAGTTAATGAACGGAAGAAGAAACTTCACGAGAATGAACAGCGTGAACAGCAGTCGAGTAAACTTCGTTTCATGTGCGACGAAGTACTGTCACTACAGTTGAGTATGCGCTTTGATTGCCATACAACGGGCCTGGCTCTTTGGCAGTCAAGCTTGCCAGCCTTTTCCCAGTCACAGTACTCCGCAAAGTTTTGAAATATAATCACATATTCCATTTTTTTTTTTATGCAGGCTACATTTTATTTTAAAAAAATAACCGCATCCTTAAATGCGTTCATAATAACTTGCAGCTCAGGATGAAACTAGCAGAAACTAATCGGTGATTTCACTCCTCCCATACATTTTTAAAAGAAGTTACAATATTTATGACTGTAGCGCAGCATGTCCAAATCGTCCATCATTTTTCGTTTTGATCTGTAGCCCCCCCGCTGGACTGGACCCCGAAAGGAGGGTAGGGCAGACACAGTTTTCTGTGAATATCTCGAGAACCGTAAGGTTTAGGAGGACCATTTTTTTTTTGTATGTTGATCTCAAGGGGCCATGTCAACCCATTCCATAACCACTCATTTCATGTATAGCGCCACCTAGTTAAACACAAAAAAGTAAAAATGAGGTGTTGTAATCGCAGGTATCTGTGACCTAACATAGTCAAAACTGCACGAAATTGGAAGTGTAGGATCATTATGACACCCTCTGAATGCACGCCAAGTTTCGTGGAATTCCGTTCATGGGGGGCCACACAATAAATTAATTTATGTTACTATACACCAACTGGCCTGTAGGTGACCGGAGACAGTTTTCTGTGAATATCTTGAGAACCGTAGGTCCACCTTTTTTTTGTATGTTGGTCTTAAGGGGGCATGTCAACCAATCCCATTACCACTTACCCCGAAAGGAGGGTAGGGCAGAGACAGTTTTCTGTGAATATCTTGAGAACCGTAGGGCCTAGGATGACCAATTTTTTCTGTATGTTTGCCTCCAGGGGTCATGTTAACCCATTTCATGTGCACACATGTGCATAAACAGATACACACACACACACATACATTCACAGTAATCATATGTATGACACATACTCACACAGTAGACATGTACGCATGCATGCACATGCACAAACACACATACGCAGACAAACACACAAGCACGCACACACACACACATACACACACACACACACACACACACATAAACATAAACGTGTGCACGCACACATGCACACAATTCAAGAATTTCTCAGAATTATGAACAGGCAAGATGGGGGTGGAGTTGTATAAAATTAATTTTACATGTGAAATCTATGAACTAATTATGTTTTGGTGCTTGTTGTCTAGCAGATACCAGTGAGAATTGAGTGTGCATAATGCAATTCAGTGAGACAGTTAGAATCATATAGGCCTTTCAGCGTGATTTATTTTTGTGGAAAAAATGTGCTGGACTGGGCGGCGGTCATATTTTGTACCGCTCTGTGGTACATCTAGTTTTATTCAGCTTTGGTGTAGGTAACGTAAGGTAAAATAATAATAATAATAATAACAATAATCTCTAACTAAACTAACACGCGCATATTTCTGTATTGCGACCATTGTAGGCTACAGTTGTAACAGCGCGTAACAGTCTTCTTTGTTTTCAAGTAGCAGGGAATTCAAGCCAAACCGTTGCAACTCTGCCATCAATCATTATGTTAAACCCGCCTAACGACTCTATACACGATTTGATTGGCTTGATAGAAGTTTAATTTTTCGAGCTCACAAGCCAACCGAGAGTTGCTAGACTAGCCCTGGAAGCAAATGTAATTTGCTGCCGCTAGGGTGCGTCTAGATTTCTAGGCTAGAAAAACATTATATTTGCTTACTTCCGTAGACATCCAAAATGGGGCGAGATTATTGTATTGGGAGCACTGAGGTGTCATATGTTACTATAAAAAAGCAATGGTTACATTTTGGCCCTCAGAGTTCAGGTAGGAGGGCCCCTTAGCAGGATTTTGCTTAGGGCCCCATGGAGGTCTGAACCAGCACTGGGTGATTAGGCTTCGTGAATAGGCCTAGTTCAGCAGAATGGCTGAATTTGGTCTTTAGTCATTCTTTCTTGCGTGTGTAACCGGGTAGACTTCTGCATTGTGTTGTTTATAAATAAAGATGACCCAAAACGAGCACGGGATACTGCTGAAGTTTTATTTTGCACACACGCACAGCAAAGCATAGCCTACACAGGGTGAGTTTGCCAATAGCTCCTGAAAAAGTTTACACAAGTTTGCAACTATTGCAGGTGCTAATGTGCTATTCCAGCCATCTAGCTAAGCTACTGTACACCACTATAGGGCTATTTTTGCCATGTGACTAGATGGACGTATACATGTAAACAATGCATTTTAAAAGTAAATTCACAGAAATAACTCACAAATAATATAAATAAACTGAATACAAACAATATAAGTTGAAGCAATCTTATGGATTACAATATTTAACACAGATATTTATAAGATTGCTTATGAGACTGCAATCAGTCAACCTACCACTCCATAAAGATATTCCACATACAGTAGATAGGAAAGAGGAAGGGGGGAGACAGGGGGCTTAAGACAAAGGGGGATAGGAGGGGCTACCAGAGACCCTCATTACCAGTGTGGAATAAAATGAATAGATTTAAACTTGAAATAAAGGAATAGATTGAAACTGCATCTGGATCAACTAGACTTGTGCAATTATGTCATTCATACAGTGGAAGGTTTAACCTGTTACACGTGCACTGTCACTTTCTCCACTGCCTAAAAGACTAAATTAATTTGTGCTGTGAATGCTGAGATTATTTTGATTAAAAATCGCTATAGTCGGACGCAAAGCAGAATATTGAAAGAAGGGGGCACAAAGGCCACAGTGGCCTGTGAACCTCCGATTTTCAAAGGGGCATCACGGCCAATGCAAGGGACAACGACGGCCATGGCCATAGCCGTGGCTGCCGTGATATTCCAACCCTGATTGGTATCGAAAAAAGGGTTTAAATCTCTTAGAAGTCCTCCCTCCTACCCATCACCACACACCACACACCAACACACAACCAAACTGTCCTTCAACCCCACCATCACCACACACCACACACCACACCAAACTGTCCTTCAACCCCACCATCAACACACACCAACACACAACCAAACTGTGCTTCAACCCCACCATCAACCAAACTGTGCTTCAACCCCACCATCAACCAAGTCCTTCAATTAACCACTGCTGTGCAGCTTCAGTCCCGACTAATGGATATCTAAATGCAGGGACGACCACATACTTTAGCACAGCAATGTCTGCTCAGTACAACAATGACAGAGTAAAGAGCACACATTTGAAAGTGCTTGCTTCTCTTTAATGCTTAGGTGCCTCATTGATAGTAAAACCTTGAGGTGAAGTTCAGTGGTACCCAGCTCATTATCTGCATACATTGGTGTGTGTACTATTGTCAAGCATTAATATTTCACCAGCAATAGTTATTTCTCCCTTTCGCCTGACGTCTTGGTGAGAACAGAGCAGGGTAATAAAGTAGTACTAAACCAAAATTACTATGTCATTCATGGGCTTATAAAAGTGCAAATTGGTTCATTTATAGATTGATTTGGGGAAGGGAAAGATCAAATGAGGTCATGATAAAATTCACTAAATGTTATACAAACTTATTTCATTTAATAGAAAGGATGTTAAATTATATAATTGAATACATAATACATTTAATACATTTAATACTGTAACATCTCAAGGTAATCGAGGTCAATGTACTTTATATCGACACATATCAAAAGTGTATATTAAAAAAGAAAAAAAAGTATTTTATGATATACAGAAGTGTCCCCATTTGTGAATATTTTAATGAAGCACCCAATGATGAAATATACCAGGAATCCATTAGTGGTAGTCATCTTTCATTTGGTCCTTTGGCTGAAAAGAACATCATCCTACCCAATCTAAATGCCCCACGTTATGGCCAGACACGTAGCACACTTAATATCATGACATCACCACCAAGGACACGAGCTGGGTCTCATCACCCTGTCTTCCCCATGCAGACGGCTGTGGAGAAGTCCTTGAACGTTGTTTCTTATTATCCCATAAACGAAATAAATAAATATACACTCTCCCCTTTGTTCTCCCTCGCTGCAATTATTGACAAGATTTTCACCCTTTATCTCGTGCCACAATGGCAGAGAGGAGTGTGAATGAAATCTTAACAGCGATGCAGTGGCTTGTTGGGGGGTAGGGACGGAGTGTGGAGTGTTGTAGGGGACGGAGAGTGGCAGGCAGGAGGGGTGGGGTGGGGTGGGGTGGGGGCTGGGAGATGAGGTGGGGGTGTTGTTGGGGGTGGTGGGGGTGTAGTGCTGCTGAAGCGGCTCAGTCTTCTTCCAGGACACACTTGGTATGCATGGCACCAGGCAGCGCAGTGAGCAGGACGAGGCTACAAATTTAGTCACATTTGTCCAAATTTGCAGTCAGCTGTGGGGTAGAGAAAGGCGAGATGGAGCACACAAAAAGAGAAGGAACACCCAAAGCACAAACACAATCTCAGGCCGGTTTTCGCCCCCCTCCCCCCGAGACTCCCATTATTTCATGCATCGGCAAGGTGAATATGCAGATGCTTCTGTAAGCTGAGGAAACAGAGGTGAATGGGAGAGGTGAGGGAGATCTGTGTCAGGTTTACACTGCTACTGACAGCTGGCTTGCGCGATTGGTGCAGTCACCAACACTAAGGTCATCTAGACCTTGGGACTGAAGGCAGCCACCATTGTGAGTCCTGTCTGTGTGGGTCCGTCTTTCACAAAAGAGACGAGACGACAACAAAAGACTGCCTGATATCTGTTCAATTGTTGTGTGTGTGCTTTTTATATTATTTTTTTCTCTTGTAGCAACGCTAGCTCTCCTATAAGCAGGGACCTGAATAGGAGAAATGCATTAATATGCTCTGAAACATAACCAGAGTGGAGCCATCTGACAATGGGCCTCCACTGCTCTATTCTACTGTTGATTACCCTTTGCGGTAGTCTTATTTGATCCTATGGACATTAGGGGTTACAGATGGAGAGCCAATGAGAAAATTTGTTGTTTTTTCTTTGTAGAAACTCGGTGATTGAAAAGGCAGCTTGTTACCAAGAAAAAGACTACATGTGTTGAATGACTATGCTTCTAACCTCATCGAGACAGAAAATGAAACCCCTGCTGCATTTATAAAAGGTACACCGACTTGCCCAGTCCACCTGTCAGTCCCCATGGTAACAGCCTATGAAATCATATGTTATGATATATGGTAACATGAGTCTTTCAGTGTGTTGGAAAAAAATTATTTGATATAATGATTGAAATCCACTCATTGACAAAAGTGTTAATTTCATGTCCGGAGGCTAATAATGTCGACCACTATCCTCTCCCAGCTTCTCTTTACTCAGCTAGGAGTAATTTGCAGACCCATTCTCTGTGATCTATGGCTCACCTTACTTGCTGGAGGTGGTTCATTTAGGTTTGACAGAAGTCCACTGGCTAGCTATGGCCGTGATGAAGTTGTCATTGGCTCCCTGTGAGGTCCAATTTTCAAGCTGTCCCCTCCTAAAATTCACAATTCTCCGGCAGTCTGCCAGGAGCTTGGGCAGTAATAGACAAGTTGAAGAGCAGGGAATGAAACACCTTAAAGGATAACAACCTTTAGCAGTTCTCAAATCATGTTTATAGCACTCTATACGCTGCCAAACATGCTCAGCTCAAGTCTCCCCAATAATAATTCCTTTTTGAATTGACATGGCATTGTAATCTGTCAACATCTGCTCTCCTGTCATTCATGTAATATGGATTAGCTGGGGTGGAGGATCGGGCGCCTCAGTCGTACTCAAGAAATCTGTTTGCAATGTGAATCAATAAGCCCGCGTGAAGCACACCGCGAGCATTGCTCAAATATTTGGTTATGCAGATAATGTCAGTGCTACTTTCACAAGCATCTGAGTCAGCACTCTGTTGTCCTAAACTGAGTTTTCCTGAAAGACTAGACACAGGTCAAACTTTGGAAGACAGGGAGAAAAGAAAGGACAGAAATTAAACTGTATTTAATGCTTTATTCTACTTCTGTGCATTCACAATCAAGTATAAGTATATATACTCTTTTGATCCCATGAGGGAAATTTGGCCTCTGCATTTATCCCAATCCGTGAATTAGTGAAACACACTCAGCACACTAATCCCGGCGCAGTGAGCTGCCTGCAACAACAGCGGCACTCGAAAGCAGTGAGGGGTTAGGTGCCTTGCTCAAGGGCACTTCAGCCATGCCTACTGGTCGGGGTTCGAACCAGCAACCCTCCGGTTACAAGTCCTAAGCGCTAACCAGTAGGCCATGGCTGCCCAACGCAGTGCAAACGCTTATAGTATTGAATATTACCTACAGGGCTATGATGTTTTTTATTCTTCAAATTACATATTTATTTACTGGTTTATATATTGACTAAACAAAAGGGATTTCATATCCATTTATTGATTGATGTATTAATACCATTCATCCAGATGGTGAGGCTCCAAGTCCACTGACATTCATTTAAAGCATGGGGCCATTCATTTAAAGCATGGGGCCATTCATTTGCTCCAATATTTATAGCCATTGAACTGGTCTCTTTTTTCTGTGGGAGGCTGAGAGTCTCAAATAAATAAATAAATAGTA
The DNA here is from genome assembly GCF_046254945.1 of Alosa pseudoharengus. NCBI lineage: Eukaryota > Metazoa > Chordata > Actinopteri > Clupeiformes > Clupeidae > Alosa > Alosa pseudoharengus. Next base: position 796,739 of record NW_027468630.1, on the reverse strand, counting down.
TGGATTGATTACAATTGTTAATCAAGATGCAGTTGAATGCATTCCAAGAGAGAGCAGTTAGCAGGAGAGGTATGCTCCATCAAATGCTTAAATGCGTTCCCAGCACATGGATTAGTTTGTAAAGTTGAAATAAGTCCCCTTTAACTACTTGAAGTTTCTTTAATATGAGCATAATGGGGGTGAGCACAGAAACTTCACAGGATCTCCATTGTGGAAGATCCTAAAGATTTAAAGGTCCATTATTATACTTTTTTTTCAACAAGTCAAAATAGACCTATGGTTGCACAAAACATGTAGTCCCTTTCAGAATAGGCTGTTTCTGGGGCCTGTCGCCTTAAATGCAAATGAGCTGTTGTTTGGTACAGTAGGTTACGCTATATGGCCTTTGGATCCGTACCTAATGGCAAATTACAGCCGCGGGGATATCATTTACCAACCCCGCTCCCACTCGTGTCATATTGCTTAAATATGCCAACAAGAACAAGACGTGTCCTGGGGAGTTTCTGATTGTATACTTGAAATATGTATGATATCAGGTGCGTACAATACATTTATATATATAAGTATATATACTCTTTTGATCCCGTGAGGAAAATTTGGTCTCTGCATTTATCCCAATCCGTGAATTAGTGAAACACACTCAGCACACAGTGTACACACAGTGAGGTGAAGCACACACTAATCCCGGCGCAGTGAGCTGCCTGTATCAACAACAGCGGCGCTCGAGGAGCAGTTCAGCCATGCCTACTGGTCGGGGTTCAAACCGGCAACTCGGTTACAGGTCCGAAGTGCTAACCAGTAGGCCACAGCTGCCCCCAGTATATTTTGTGTAGCAAAACCTACTGTTGGAAACAATAGGCTACAACCAAAATCTTTGACAGGAAGTTCCTCAGTTAGTGGGTGGTAATTTTACCGTGGTGGTGGGTAGTCAACGCCCTATATGGCCTGGGGGTAGTGGTTTCCCTTATCGTGACAATACAGGATATGTCTGGATAGATCACAGAAGCGCATAGTTTCTAACCAAAAACTCCATGCACAGTTTTCTTTCACACCTGGAGTGTTTGTAGAAGCATCAGAGACCCAAATGGAAGTACAAAAGCACAGAAAAAGTGAGTTTTGCATAATATGGCCCCTTTAAAAATGATCATTCAAAATGCAGTAATAAACTTTCCATTTTCCCTTTCACCTTTAATACTCTTTCAGATGCTGCCTATTTAATGAACACTTCAAGCTATATTTCATAATGTATTGAGCTATTATGCTATTAATAAGCTTAACAGATGGATTAGGATGCCAATAGCAATGGTGGGCTTCAGTGTCTACAATCTACAATAAGAATTGTAAGACTGTTCATGGACATGACTTTTGATGACTGGTTATTGGACATATTGTTGTCACAAAGTCATTATGAAAGGCGCAGCATCTTATGAAGTCATAAAACATCAAAATTGTTTATTTCCGTTCGGGTTGACATGTACTGTGCACAGAGGGTTTGGAGTCGTAACTACTCCCTGCGTCACCTCCAGGGATCCACCTCCAGTCTGCGGCAGTTCAGTGAGCGCGGGCTATTAGCCATTTGCGCTTGGCCTCCGAACAATTAGAACTCGACAACTCTGGCACCGCCTAAGCTTTCATGAATGTTTAATTCGCAGTCTGACTTTCCTGCTGTTCCCTTGCGTTTCCCCCTACTCCTCTCTCTCTCTCTCTCTCCTCTCTCTCTTGCTTTCTTTCTTCTCTCTGTCTCTCTCGCTATTTTCCCCTATCTCTATGTCTCTGTGTTTCTCTCTCTCTCTTGCTCTCTTTCTTCTCTCTCTCTCTTGCTTTCTTCTCTCTCTCTCGTTTCTCTCTCTCTCTTGCTCTCTTACTTCTCTCTCTCTCTCTATCTCTCTCTCCTCCCTGTACAATGGCAGGTCCTCTTGCTTTACATTCTCTAGCAGAAGGTTTAGACAAGCGTACCAGGTAGGATGTGTCTGCCGTGGCCGCGCAGAGGAATTATTGATGTCACCTTGCGACTGGCCCATATGCCCCGTTAGGTGTAAAGTCAGCATGCGCATCTGTTTATGTTCCCCCTAACCCCGGACATAAATAAACATGCAGCCCCAAGAAAAAAAAATCCATCCCGCTTGCAGCACTTGATGAGTGGGACGCTCAGTGTTTTTTTGCTCACTCTCTCTCTCTCTCTCTCTCTCTCTTGCTCTCTCTCTCGCTCTCTCTTTCTTGCTCTCTCTCTCTCTCTTTCTTGCTCTCTCTCTCTCTCCTCTCTCTCTTGCTCTCTCTCTCTCTCTGTTTCATATTTGTGTGTGGAGGAATGGGAATCTGTTTGGTTGTGTGAGGAATATGGAGTAGGGGTTGGTGATGGTGGTGGTGGAGGTGATGGTGGTGGTGGTGGTGGAGGTGATGGAAGAAGAGGTTTGTCCTGAGCTGCACCCCTTGAGATCAAGTGCTGGACAAATGTGATAAATGTTTAATTTCTGCACTTCGGAGAGAAGGTAAGGGCAATTCCATAATCAAATAATAAAAAGGGGTGGTGAGAGAAAGAAAATGAGACAGAAACAGAAAGCTTTTTTTTTCTTCCCAAGTCTATTTCCCCCCGCTCTCTTCCCGATCAAGAGCTGGAGCGCCACAGCAAGCCCAGTTTGGCAACTCGTGACAGAGCGGGAGAGGCCTGTTTGGCTGGAAATGAGAGAGCCCCTGATATTTGTGCTGGGAGATGGATTTCTGAGCAGCCACGGCAGCCGCTGAATGCTAACAGGGAGAGAGGCGTTGCGCTCTTCCAATCATCTCACCGAGGCCATTCAGCATCTGATCTGCGGGGGATGGGTGGGAGTGGTGGGGGGTCGAGGGGGGTGCTAAGAGGTGCTGTATCTAAGCAGTCCTACACACACACACACACACACACACACATACACACACGCCCCTATCCCCTCCTTTGCCAACCCCTAACTACACCTGAGAATCACATGGCCAGCTAGCGTGCCAAGCTTCAGGCGTAGCCTCCAACAAGCACAGTGTTGCCAGCCATAAACAAACGGCAGGAAAGGCAGGAATACATTACTGTACAAAAAAGTACAACCATAGAAATAGAACATGGAGGGAGCAGGATGTCATTTTGGCTTTCTCAGAGAAAAACAAAAAACAGTCTAAGAGTGAGCATTGAAAATTTTTTATTCTGAGACTGGTTTTAAATGGGTAGTCCTGCATACAATATCAAGATAAAATGTAATTGTTTCACAATGTAGATTTGGCATCTAAGCAGTGTGGGGAAGATAGATTTGTTTTCTTTTTCTTCCTCTGACGCTCCTGATACCATGTGATGTTGAAATAATCTGCATTAATTGTAAGGCTTAATTTATTGGTCTTTTTCTTCCTCTGACGCTCCTGATACCATGTGATGTTGAAATGATCTGCATTAATTGTAAGCCCATGCTGGCCACAGAGATTGAGTTCTGCTGTTTTGATAATGACAAAAACACACAGTAAAATGGCTGCAAATTGGAAAACATGGATTCCAATTAAGCCCTATTGGCGGTGGTGCTGTTGGGTGCCACCTCACTACAACCTCGCTGATTAGCTGCATATGGCCAAAGATTACACTATCCAACCTTTTTGTTGTAAACATTTGATTGAATATTAACGACACACATTTTATTTGTTGTAGTTTGATTGCAGCTCAGGTGAGCTGTGCACTTTTTAAAGTATTTTTTAAGCACAAGGTTGATTTTGACAAACAAACAAGCAGACAGCAAATAAATGATAAATAAATGACCTGTCCATCACCTCAATCTGTAATTGGGTACCCAGTGAGGCACTACTTTGAAAAGAGCCCTCATTTGTTTTAGGAACAATGTCATAGCACTTCTCCTTTACAGTAATTGGGCTAACTGAAGCTGTGTGCTGACAGCCCAGTGCTACAATATACTATTATTACCCTGCTTTCTCTCAAATGAGGCCAGCACAATGAGATGTTCGGACTGCAGATTTGATATCCTTCCTATATTAAGTATTCAGGCCAGCAGATTTTCATTGGGTTTTTGCAATTCCTTTGCTATTGTTCAGGTGTGTCGACATACATATGTAGCTGTGTGTTGGTGTGTGTGTGTGTGTGTGTGTGTGTGTTTCATCCTTCCCTCCAGCTCATTTGGGAAAATCATTGTCTTTTAAGTGGATATTTGTGGGCAATGCTGTAATTTCCAGCTCACCTTATGGGGCAGAGGGATGTGTTGCTGTCTTTGCAGAATCCGCTGTGTGTCTCCACAACAGATAAGCTGCAAAACGACTTTGTGTTTGGAGGGTTATTGTTATAACACTGAATAAATTAGTGTGTGAATGAATGCGGCAAAACACTCAGAATGCCATTTCTAGCTATTGTAGATAATGTGGATAAACAAAAGATGGATATTGTATTGCATTGAAGAGACTTGTATCATCAGAGCATTTATCTACTTTATCTTTTTCTGCATTCATTTCCCCATCTTTACCCTGGTGTCCTTGCCTTTCTCTTTCCTCTTAATCTTACTTCAGTTCCCTTGCATTTGGTAGTGTTGGCTGACGATAGGTTTTGATACACCAGAATGCCGGAAGCAGATACTGCATACTGGACCACACTACACATACACTTACCACACACGAAAAATGAAGCAAGCAGCCAGTATTCACCATTATTACCCTTTCATGTGCACAATAATTCTCAAAATATGATTTTGACAAATAGCACTTATCACTTTCGTCATCACTACTATTACTACTACTACTACTACTACTACTACTACTACTGCTATTACTACTACTACTACTACTACTACTACTACTACTATTACTACTACTATTACTACTGCTATTACTACTACTACTACTACTACTACTACTACTACTACTACTACTACTACTGCTATTACTACTACTACTATTACTACTACTACTACTACTATTACTACTGCTATTACTACTACTACTATTACTACTACTACTACTACTACTACTATTACTACTGCTATTACTACTACTACTATTACTACTACTACTACTGCAAGTGCTACTACTACTACTGCTGCTATTACTACTACAAGTGCTACTACTACTACTACAATTACTACTAGTACTACAAGTGCTACTACTACTACTACAATTACTACTACTACTACAAGTGCTACTACTACTACAAGTGCTACTACTACTACTGCTGCTATTACTACTACAATTACTACTACTACTACAAGTGCTACTACTACTACTACTACTACTACAATTACTACTACTACAAGTGCTACTACTACTACTACTACTACTACTATTACTACCATCAGGGTGCGATTTGTAGGGGGGGATGGTGAGGATTTCCCCCCCTTTGGTTTTCCTATCCCTACCTCTGCTAAATTATTTTTATCGTCGGGGGGGACAACATTTATCCCCCTCTGCACCTCATATTGATTAATGCTACTTCATATAAGTAAAACGCTGCAACGTGAGAACAGTCTAGTAGGCTAGCCTACATAATAATCTGACATCAGAAACGCACCGTCAGCCCTGATGCTGCTGACACAGTGGCTGCGTGATAACTTAATTTGGCCTTGATCGTGCAGGACATTTCAGAATGTCGAGTGTGTAATCCATCATAAATGGCTAGGTTCAATGGAAAAGTTAGCTGGACGAATGAAATAAAACGAGAAGGATTCAGTGAAGCATAATAATGTTTTAGAACCTTCAAAATTAGAAAACTGATGCAACTGAGATGGAGGACAACTGCACGTAGAGTAGAACGTAGGCCTATTGTCCGAAGGAACTTACATTAAATGAGGAGATATTTGCTGAATGTCACAACAAGTGTTACAGAAATTGCTTGGCATCGCTTATTCAATGGCTCTCTACCGAAACACCTATTGTTTGCGGAGGACGAATGAGAAAGCACTCGTTTGATAAATCAGCCAGTAGTAGACAAATAACTTTTAGAAATAATCTGTACTGCAAAAACGAATGTTGGTGGGTATTTAAAGTATCTAGCGGGTGTTTTAACAGCTGCAAGAAATAGAAGCTTCATGGTCTTTATGTTCTGGTTCGTAAATTATTTTCATAAAACTTCAAGTTGCCCTATAACTTTACTCTCCAAACTCTTCACTGCACTGTAGGCAATTAACTGACAGTATGATAGGCTATTTATTTTCTGTAGGCTACAATAAACACATTTATTTTTTCAACTTTTGCAATATTACGCACTTGGCTACTGAACGCAAATCAGCAGGAGAGAGAATGCACGTAGCCTACGCAGCGTGTAGCGCAATGTGTAGGCTATTTGGTTACCAACTAACACTGTAAGCCAATTCACTAACTTAAGACTTCAGTGCCATCAACGTTTTTTTACACAACAAATACAGAAAGGATGGAGGCAGCAAAAGTAGAGAAGTCATTTCAGATGGGGCAAGAACAAGGTGAATTTGTATGCTTGTCAAAACGTAGTCCTACCCTGCAAAAATAATATAGGGTATTATTAGCCATGACATTACTAGGCTATGAATCGTTCATTTTTTTTTGGGGTGGGGGGGTTTACAAACTTATTCAAAATCATCCCCCCCTCTGGTTTTTACACAAATCGCACCCTGACTACCATTAATACTACTACTACAAGTGCTACTTCTACTGCTACTATTACTACTACAATTGACCGTTCGCAAAAGCCACGCCCCCTAGTTAGTGTTACTACGCCCGTCAAACTCAGAAGTTGTCTAGAAATTCAATGGCACAGTAGCTGTTAAGATTTTACAGGGAACAGAAACGAAACCGGAAACGTTATTATTTTTTATGTTCTGGAACAGGAACACTTATTTAAAAATAATGGTAACCGGTTAATACCGGTTTTATTTTGTTCCTCAAAGTTTTCGTTGCCTAATTAACTAAAAAAAAAAAAGTAATTATTTTCCTGCGCACGTTACGGCTGAGGTTTACTTCCTGTGTGACATAACATCAGACATTCGCTGACTGAATGGAGAGAGAGCGGTGGATTACCGCACTCCACATCTTAAATAAGAGGTAAATTACGATCCATCGTTAATTAAAACGCTCATTCCAAACACAATATCAATAGCTATATTTGTCGACTCCACATTAATGATGGACTAGCGAACATTAGGCCTACTGGATGGCCTTTCCCCCGACCGTTGGACTTTGTTGTTGCCCAAGTGGCATAACACGTGTCTTAATAATGTCGTTACGTTTGTGTGGAAATTTTCTCTTTTAACAATAGGCCCACAGTAGGCCTATTTAATTATTATTATTATTAATAATATAATTATTATTATGTAATAATGGTTGTAATATTATTACATTTGGTTTAAGCTGGATGAGAAAGATGTGACATAATTCTATAGCATTAAACAGCTGACAGGAACGAAATTAACCGTTCTGGGAACAGTATTTTTTTGTTCTAACCGGTTCGGGAACGTCAATTTATTGGTGGAACTCATAACCGGAAACGTTATAATTCCGTTTCTGTTCGGAACGAACCGATTGGAAAAAAAAATCGGTTCAAAGCCCTGGTTACAGCACAAGAGGCTCTTTTTTTTTTTTTTTACAATCATTTACAATCCGTTGAAAGACTGCAGTATGACATGGAGACACATGCAGGGGCGTAGATTTGCGTGGGGACCGAAGGACGTGTCCACACCAATGTCAAATTAAGACTGAAATGTCCCCACCAATATTCAGGTTGAAATGGGGAAAAAGCGCTCACATGCGCTACACAAAGAGTTAAATAATGTCTCACGTCAGTGCTGCGGATCATCTCGTACAGATCTTGTAATGTGCAGTAGCCTATAAGGGTAAATCGCGCAGATTTGAAGTTACCTATAATAACTACCAGTGAGCCGCAGCATGCAGCGCTTCAGTTTTACTTTACTACAAGCATGAAGTGCGTCCAAATTCACCCATTCTTCTCTGTTGAAATCCTCGAGAAGTAGGCTACTCATCACACATGTGTCACATGAAAGAGCCTTTTCTCAGCTTTTAAACGGTGCTAGCTAGCCACTGTTTGCTGATAAACAGTTTGTGAGAAAGATAACTTCAAGAGATTTAATAATTATTCTCTGCGCCCATCTCCACATCCATTCGTCTCGGTGGAATATCGTAGGCCTACACACTCTTCACGCAACACATGACAAACCATATATCAGAATAAACAGCAGACCTTACCGAACACAAAGGTGTAATGCATTCCCGTGTATAGTTAGCTGTTCCAGAGTAATCCGGTTTTGAAATAAATTATAGCAAAATTCAACATGCTCTTTCGGCTGCATTTCTTAAAACTGAGCTGTGCTTACATCGCCTTGATATCTATAAATATTAGAATCAGAGAATATAAAGGCAGCTCACGGTTAAGCGTTTGTCAATGTAGCCTTAATGATTTCTTTTCACAAAATGCTAGCATGCATGTATTTAAGTTTCTTAAAACTGAGCTGTGCTTAAATGGGCATGATTTCATAACAGACCAAATAGAAAATGTTAAATATAGCCTACATATCTGTAGCCTACATTCAAATCAGATTATGTAGGCTACACAGTGTAGTTAGATAAAGTTGGACAGTAGCACATTTTAATCATTTTATATATCTATGGCTGGTGAAAGAGTTGAGTGTTTTTTTTTTTCGGGGGGGGGGGGGTTAGTGGGTAGTGTCCCCACCAAAGCTCAGACTAAACCTACGCCCTTGGACACATGTATAAAAACTCATATCTAGCTTTGTTGGGTGACAAACTTAAACGGGAGGCGAGTGTGATTCACTGATATTAATATTATAGACTTGCATGCATGTTACAAGGACACTGGGCCATGTCATGTAAGGAACATGGTGCTGGCAAAAAACGGAAACAGCCTACATTGCAGAGCCACTTCAACTTTATTATTATATGGTGAATAAATGTGTCACACGTCAGTCTGCCAGGAGATGCCGCCAGAAGGCTCAAGCCCCTGGAGATCACCCTGGGAGACCCTGTGACTGATGATCATGGGGCTCACCTGTGGCTCGTTTGGTGTGGCCTTCTTAAGTCCCTGTTGTCTGCCGTTCTATGCTCAGTCATGGTTTTCGCCGTCGTGGATGATGGTTACTCTGCTCCTGTGGATCCTACTCCTGTGCTGCCTGCTACTGTGCTATCGACCCGGTCTGTAAGGATTACTTATTATTTGCCTTGGATTTTTGAACTGCTGGCCCTTTTCCTGCATCTACTTTTGTGAATTGAACCGGGACTTCTGTTTCTATGTTTATTCCTCTATTGGATGGATCTCCTGTGTGTTAAGACTATTTTGACTGAAAGACTTCTCTGAAGTGAAGCCAGTGGGCTTCCGTTTAGTTTGTTGGACAATAAACTCTGTTGAAACCGGATCTCTGTGGTCTCTTGCAATTGTGCTCACCCAGTAGCATAACAGCATGACTGAGCCAAGAAAGAGCACAGCAGAGACCCCAGAGGATTTGCGGACTATTGTAAGCAGAATGGGAGTAGCCATTAGTGATCAAGAAAGACGTGTTCAGAAGATTTGGGAGACTTTGGAACAGCTCAACACCTCCTTCCAGATTCTCTCCCAGACGGTGGCTAGGATCACTACCGCACCCCCACCGGCTGCACCAGTCCCTGCAGCTCCTGTCCCTGCTGCCCCAGCTCCTGTTGCCCCAGTTCCTCGCTCTGATATCCATCTACCGTCGCCTCAGCGGTTTGATGGAAGCCCAGATACCTGTAGGGGCTTTTTGACCCAGTGCTCCCTGAATTTCCAGCTGCAGCCCCAGGGCTTTCCCACTGAGGAGTCCAGAATAGCATATATCACCACCATGCTGTCGGGGAAGGCCTTGGAGTGGGCCACAGCAGTCTGGGAGAGGGATCTACCCATCTGCCACCAATCCAAAGAATTCATGGATCAACTCCAGGTCGTTTTTGGGCATCCTACCAACCAACGTGAGTCAGCAAAGCGCCTCCTCCAGCTTAAGCAGGGCCGACGATCCGTGGCAGAGTATGCTATTGAGCCCTAGTCAATGATGTGTTGCGGGAGCTGATTAACCGTTGTGTCTGTCTTTTTGGATGACATTCTCGTCTTTTCTAAGGATCTCGCAGAGCATGTCCAGCAGGTCCGGCAGGTGCTCAAGCTTCTCCTGGAGAACAAACTTTATGTGAAGTTGGAGAAGTGTCAATTTCACGTGTCTAACACATACTTTTTAGGATTCCAGATCTCTCCTACTGGTGTTGCCATGGATCCCAGCAAGGTGCAGGCTGTTGTCGAGTGGCCGGAGCCTATATCCCTTAAACAGGTGCAACGTTTCCTTGGGTTTGCCAATTTTTACAGACGGTTCATCCGTAATTTTAGTTCTGTTGCAGCTCCTATTTCTGCTCTCACCCGAGGCCGTCCGTCCAGGATTAGATGGACAGCAGATGCCCAAGCTGCTTTCGTCTCCCTGAAAAGGCGATTCACCTCTGCACCTGTTCTTCGGCACCCAGACCCTACCCTTCCTTTCATGGTGGAAGTGGATGCCTCCAACACTGGGGTAGGGGCAGTTCTCTCCCAAAGGTCATCTCTCGATGGTAAGGTCCATCCCTGTGCCTTTTATTCTCGAAAGTTGACTGCGACAGAACAACGATATGATGAATTGCTTGCCGTTAAACTTGCGTTGGAGGAGTGGAGACATTGGCTGGAGGGGGCTACTCATCAATTACAAGTACTTACGGATCACAAGAACTTGCAATACTTGAAGGAGGCCAAGAGACTTAACTCCCACCAGGCCCGATCGGCCTTGTTCTTTAACCGTTTTGATTTCATCCTCACCTACAGGCCTGGCAGTAAGAACACGAAGGCAGATGCTCTTTCCCGCCAACACGATGCTTCTGAGCAAGACCCCTTTCCTGAGAGTATCATCCCTCCGTGCCGTGTGATTGGGCAAGTGCGACTGGCCTTGGAAGACTCCATCCTTCAGGCTCAGCAGATGGAACCGGACCCAGGAGGTGTTTGTTCCGACGGCAGCACGTCCAGGGGTACTTAGGTGGGGCCAGGATGATCATCTGGTTGGGCACCCAGGATCACAGCGGACAGTGGAGTTCATCCGATGGCGGTTTTGGTGGCCTTGCATGAGTAAGGATGTGTCTGCCTATGTCCAAGCTTGCACTGTGTGCGCCACTCAAAAGGCATCCCACCTTGCTCCTGCAGGGCTGCTCCACCCCCTGCCTATCCCCAGTCGTCCTTGGTCCCATCTCTCCATGGATTTTGTATCCGGATTGCCTGTGTCTGAGGGAAATGCTGTGATACTTGTGATTGTAGACCGGTTCTCTAAGTCTGCCCATTTTGTTCCTCTTCCCAAGCTACCCACAGCGAAGCAGACTGCCGACGTCGTTTTAAGAGAGGTGGTCCGTTACCATGGAGTCCCGGCCGATGTGGTGTCTGATCGGGGCCCGCAATTTGTATCGAGGTACTGGAAGGCTTTTTGGTCCCTTTTAAACACATCGGTCAGTCTCCTCAGGGTTCCATCTCCAGTCCAATGGGCAGACTGAGAGGATCAACTAGGAACTGGAGCAGTACCTGCGTTGCGTGGCCTCTGAGAACCCCAAGGCTTGGAGTCGAATGCTTGTCTGGGCAGAGATGGCTCACAACCAGCTGGTCAACTCTTCCACAGGTATGTGCCCTTTTGAGGTAGAATTTGGGTATCCACCCCCATTTTTTCCTTCAGAGCAGCCCAAGGTTGATGTCCCCTCTGCTGAAGCCGCCGTAGCTAGATGTAGGAGAGCCTGGGAGCGGGCCCGTGCAGCCTTGGAGCGTGCCTCAGCACGCAGCCAGCGTCATGCGAACCGCAAGCGGCGGGCAACGCCGTCGTTTTGCTTGGGCCAGCGGGTGTGGTTGTCCACACGGGATCTCCCTTTGCTTGTGGAGTAGCATAACAAAATGTTACACTACTCTGCACAGCCCACTGATCTATAAAGATCAGTGGCACAGCCCCATGCTTCTCTGACGTGACGAAGCTAGCACGTTATTAGCAGCGGTTGGCTAACTATGTTAACGTTAGTTATCTACAAGTCTCCTCCAAGTGACAATCATTTTATATACAATGCTGAAAACAATTAACATTCTTATTTATCTTACTTACATTGAGTTGACTGTGTGGCTTAATCCACAGATGTGGTGGAGCACTGTTTCGTTATGGTTTGCTAAGGAGTAACCCAGGGCTCGAATTATCTTTTTGTCTTTAAGGGGGTCTCTATCTCATAAAAGTTGGCACATCCCACGCATAGCCTAAAGGCGATACATTTAAATGGCCTAGGCGCGAGTGGCGCTTTTGCGCAGTATGCACACATGCACACATGCACACAACTGACAGATTTTTCATAGAAATGGATTCCTTTTAATTAATTTCAACATATTATTGATTGCAATAGTCCATATTTAATTTCAATTTCACAATACAAAGAAATAGACTAAGCGATTTAGTCGGAGTGCCATTCTCAATTTTACAACGTAACTCATTTGAACCAGACCACCGCCTCAGATAGGCTATCCTCAGTGTCAAACACAATAATGCATGTAGTCTTTAGCTTATACACAGGGAAAATGCACTAACTGGCAGAAATTAATAAAGCCATCGCAGCCAAACTATGTTCTATTATAGGCTAATGTACACATAGTGATATTAACACCTGGGTGTTCAGTCGTCTTGTGTGTTGAATCGTGGAAATAAATTTGGAATTTGCACTGAGATGTCATGTAGCCATTGAATATTCCACCATCAGAGATTGCTAACAGGTGTTTAAACATATCTGGGAACTTTCCGGAGCTCTGAATGGCAGACTACAGATCAATTCATACAATCATTGAAGTCGGCTGTATTATGGGCCATAATTTATGGGTTTGTCAATAAACATAGAAGAGGCGAAGCGCAAGTTCAACAGCAAACAGGACTTTTTCAGCCCAGTGGACGCCTATGTAAATAGACAAAACACTCGTAATAGACACATATCAAACCATGTAGGCTAGCCCAATGAACGCCTATGTAAATAGACAAAACACTCGTAATAGACACGTATCAAACCATGTAGGCTAGCCCAATACACGCATTTAATAAACAAAACACTCGTAATAGACACATATCAAACCATGTAGGCTAGCCCAATAAACGCATATAATAAACAAAACACTCGTAATAGACACGTATCAAACCATGTAGGCTAGCCCAATGAACGCCTATGTAAATAGACAAAACACTCGTAATAGACACATGTCAAACCATGTAGGCTAGCCCAATGAATGCCAATGTAAATAGACAAAACACTCGTAATAGACACGTATCAACCCATGTAGGCTAGCCCAATGAATGCCAATGTAAATAGACAAAACACTCGTAATAGACACATATCAAACCATGTAGGCTAGCCCAATGGACGCCTATGTACATAGACAAAACACTCGCATCAAAGCAGGGTGACTTCTTCGGACTTGCGAGTGCTGTCAAATCGATCGTATGCGGTTTGTTCATATAGTCTAGTGGTGTGGTGATGAAGTGCAGAAGTGTTGCGTTCAAGAGCTTAGGGTAGGTGAGCAGTAGCCTATATTTTAATTTAACGTCTTTAATGGTAAGAGATCGCACAGGGATGGATAATGAGCGTTGTATTAGATTAAATTACAATGCCAGACACCTTCAGATATGAGAGACCCCCTCAGATTTTTGACTTTATTGTTTTCGTGGGAGCCAGCCCTCACTCTATGGGAGTTCGGCTCCCTCTGGCTCCCACGTAATTCAAGCACTGGAGTAACCCTTTGCTTTAAAATAGTGGAGATCTGGGACGAGAGAATTTCATCTAATTTAGCATAATTACAGAAAACGTAATCAAAATTGAAAGGCATTTTTCTGTGTATCGGTGTTGTGTTAATCCCACATGTCATTTGACTGTCCTTTCAACTCATATCACAATAAAAAATCCCATAAAACCGGACAAATATCAAGGCTCCCAGTACATTTCTATGGAGCCGTAAGGTGAAGTTGACGGGCCATGTCTGCCTGCACGGCGCTCCTGGACTGCCATTGGCTCATCTGCGTTCGATGGGCGGGGTTTTGCGAACGGTCAATTATTACTACTACTACAAGTGCTACTACTACTACTACTACTACTACTACTATTACTAAAATTACTACTACTACAAGTGCTACTACTACTACTACTACTACTACTACTACTACTACTACTACTACTACTACTACTACTACTAATAATAATAATAATAATTATAATAATAATAATTATAATAATACTATTACTATGATACTACTAGCATAATAACACTATTACTACACTATATTTCTTTGTAACCTCTATTGAAAGGCACAAAGATTATATCTACAGCAGCTGTGCTGAAGACAAATGAAGTATGAAGCTGGGAAGTGTGTGTTTAAATCCCAAAGTAAATGAGGCACAGAGGGATCACAGAGCGGAAAGAGGTTGTTTTTGTGTTGTTCTGAACACAGAAAATAACTAAAAGGCATTAGTTTTGTAGTTTTGCCATCTATGATTGGTAATTAGATAATGGAGATCTCTTATTGGTTGTTCGCTAAAGTATAAATATGGATTCCGCCTCTGGGGCGCCATTGGTATTGTGATGTTGGCTAATGCTGTGTTAAATAAAAAAGCAAACTTCGGTTCCGTATCCTGCCGTGTGATATTCCAGTTGTCTCTTAAATAAGTCTAGAACATTTTTATTAGTGTGCAATACACGACAGTTTTTGCAGTCATTATCTTCCTTTAATTCCTAATGATTTTGAAATTGGCCACCATGGCCCAACAGCGGGTGCCCATCGCCCAGCAGTGCATAAGGGTGATTTACACACACACACACACACACACACACACACACACACACACACACACACACACACACACACAACATACAGGTGCCTATCTCCCAGCAGTGCATATGGGTGATTTACACACACACACACACACACACACACACACACACACAACATACAGGTGCCCATCTCCCAGCGGTGCCATATGGTTTTCCTGGCCAGTGTGTGGCCTCCTTCGTTCTCTCATAAGCTGCACACGTAAACAAACCGCATATTGGTCAAAGAGCCCTGAGGTGGAGGATCAGGAACCACAGTGGAGAGGGGTGATTCACACACACACACACACACACACACACACACAACATACACACACACACACAACATACACACACACACACACACACACACACAACATAGACACACACACACACACACACAACCAACATACACAACACATCGACACATACACACACACACACACACACAACACACACACACAAACACATCGACACATACACACACACACACACACACACACACACACAACATACACACACACACACACACACACACAACACATCGACACATACACACACACAACACACACACACACAAACACATCGACACATACACACACAGACACACACACACACACACACACACACACACACACAACATAGACACACACACACACAACCAACATACACACACACAACACATCGACACATACACACACACACACACACAACACACACACACAAACACATCGACACATACACACACACACACACACACACACACACAACACACACACACAAACACATCGACACATACACACACAGACACACACACACACACACAACATACACACACACACACACAACACATCGACACATACACACACACACACCAGGGTTTCCGTTGTCCGGTAATTACCGGACATTGACCGGAAAAAAAATTAAATGTCCGACAAAATTAAATCTCTCCGGTCAAATTATCCGATTGAAATTGGCTAATAATCCCGTCCCCTAACACAATCTGAATTTGAGAATAAGCCTTAATATGTAGGCCTAAGCCTATATTATACGTCCTCTGGCTATGTTTTTAAATGAACAGGCTCTACCGTTTGAAAGTTATTAAACAACACGCATAACCTATGCTGCATTTCAAATAGGAAGTGCACACTTAAAACGTCCATGTTAAACAACGAACAAATGAGAGGCGGTTCAAACATGGCCAGGCCCAGGCAGACTAGCCTTAAACGTTTTTTCAGAGGCCAGACGCGATGGATGATGATAAATTGGTAACATCTGAAGCCTCAGATGTCCGGTCAACTCCACCACCACCAGATAAAAAGCAGAAGTGTCGGGCGTATCTGTCGGAATCAGTGACATTGGAAGTGGAGTTGCGGGGGGTGCGGCCGCTCCAAGACACTGTCATTCTCTGTGTACATTGGACATGCAAAGTGTTCTTTACCCAAAGCATAGAGTAGGTTTATGCGTTCTCTGTCTATGATCTGCAGGGTTAGGGCCTCCTCGACGAGGCGATTACTGGTCCGCAGATAATTTCTGGCACAATTAAACGGTATCATTGAACCGCGGCCGAAAGAAAAAGAAACTAAACATTTCCCAGAATAGGAAACATTTCTTAATTTATTGTTATCAAATAAAGAGGCATAGCATTAGGGGGTAGTGGTGTGAGCGCTCATTCTTGTGCACATCTGTGCAAGTTAAACAGTCACCACTGAGATAACGTGGGTAGCCGCAACAAACAACGTAGCCTTTTTAAAACAACGAACGAAGCGGACTCTTGCTGTCCATGAAAAGATACTGGCTAGATCTTGTTAGGCATGTTTAAGTTAGTCTAATGAACATGTTGCATTCTATACAGATTATGTAATTCTTTAAGCTACATAGCCTGTCTCCAGTTTTCCTCAGTTTGACTAATTAAGAAGGGATAATAGGATATTTGACGAAACCTCTGCCGGTCACTTTGACCGGCACCATTTTTTTCTAGCGGAAACTCTGACACACACACACACACACACAACACACACACACACACACACACACACACACAACCCACACACACACACACACACACACACAACACACACACACAAACACATCGACACATACACACACACAACACACAGACACACGCACACACACACACACACAACATACACACACACACACACATGCAAACACATTTGTGCAGACAAATGGAAATAGAGGGAATAAGATAAGGAAACAAAAGATGATGTTGTGTTTGTGACAATAGGGTGTGGAAAAAGCGGTATAAAACAAAGGCAGAAAGAGAGAGAAAGAGAGAGAAAGAGAGGAGGAGGAGAAACAGAGAGAGGAGGAGGAGGAGAGAGAGAGGAGGAGAAAGAGAGAGAGGAGGAGGAGGAGAAACAAAGGCAGAAATATAGAGAAACAGAGAGAGAGAAGGAGGAGGAGAAACAAAGGCAGATATATAGAGAAACAGAGAGAGGAGGAGGAGGAGAAACAAAGGCAGATATATAGAGAAACAGAGAGAGGAGGAGGAGGAGAGAGAGAGGAGGAGAAAGAGAGAGAGGAGGAGGAGGAGAAACAAAGGCAGAAATATAGAGAAACAGAGAGAGAGAAGGAGGAGGAGAAACAAAGGCAGATATATAGAGAAACAGAGAGAGGAGGAGGAGGAGAAACAAAGGCAGATATATAGAGAAACAGAGAGAGGAGGAGGAGGAGAAACAAAGGCAGATATATAGAGAAACAGAGAGAGGAGGAGGAGGAGAAACAAAGGCAGATATATAGAGAAAGAGAGAGAGGAGGAGTAGAAACAAAGGCAGATATATAGAGAAAGAGAGAGAGAAGGAGGAGGAGAAACAAAGGCAGATATATAGAGAAAGAGAGAGAGGAGGAGGAGGAGAAACAAAGGCAGAAATATAGAGAAACAGAGAGAGAGAAGGAGGAGGAGAAAGAAAGGCAGATATATAGAGAAACAGAGAGAGGAGGAGGAGGAGAAACAAAGGCAGATATATAGAGAAAGAGAGAGAGGAGGAGGAGGAGAAACAAAGGCAGATATATAGAGAAAGAGAGAGAGGAGGAGGAGGAGAAACAAAGGCAGATATATATAGAGAAAGAGAGAGAGGAGGAGGAGGAGAAACAAAGGCAGATATATATAGAGAAAGAGAGAGAGGAGGAGGAGGAGGAGAAACAAAGGCAGATATATATAGAGAAAGAGAGAGAGGAGGAGGAGGAACAAAGGCAGATATATATAGAGAAACAGAGAGAGGAGGAGGAGGAGAAACAAAGGCAGATATATAGAGAAACAGAGAGAGGAGGAGGAGGAGAAACAAAGGCAGATATATAGAGAAAGAGAGAGAGAAGGAGGAGGAGAAACAAAGGCAGATATATATAGAGAAAGAGAGAGAGAAGGAGGAGGAGGAGAAACAAAGGCAGATATATATAGAGAAAGAGAGAGAGGAGGAGGAGGAACAAAGGCAGATATATAGAGAAACAGAGAGAGGAGGAGGAGGAGAAACAAAGGCAGATATATAGAGAAACAGAGAGAGGAGGATATAGAGAAACAGAGAGAGAACTAGGAGGAGAAAGGAAGCGACTGGCAGGGGTGTGATCAGACTGAGCCAGACACTTGCTCCTTCTATGTACAATTAAAATCTTGGATTTTCACATTTCATGAATTGACAATATGATTTAATGGGCATGTTGAGTAGCTTTTGTGCACCCATCTCATTTCCTTGCAATTTAAAATCAGCCCCTAATTGTTCACTGCAATAATTTATGCTGCAAACAACTGTGTTTTGGAATGCATAATGTTTCCCAATGGGAGGAAAGAATATACCCAACGATACCCAGCAGTATCTGTAAAATCATACTAATTTAGCTAGAATACAGGTTAGAGATCAATATATTCATTTTGCAGAGAGGGGGGGGGGGTAAATATACTGTGTATTTTTACAGATAGTGCATTTTAATCATTAAAGGACAGTTTACTTATAAAGATCAATTTTTACATACACCAATTACCCAATAGTATACACCAATAGGCTGGAATTTAGGGGACCCAAAGAGGTCGAAATCCATCATCAATATATCATAGACCTCAAAAGTCTTTATTGGGGTTATATTAGCACAATCTATCAATGAAGAGGTGAAATCTATAGTGGGGGGAAGAGAGCTCAGCCGAGTGTCCTGTTATTGTTATGAAGTGTAATCTCGCTGGCAGTCCTCTGGCCATGTGAGGATCATTTTTCAAGCACTCTGATGTGGAATGATGTTGTCAAAAGTATCAAAATGAAGCCACAGCTGCAGTTCTGCCACAGAGAGACTTGGGTCCAGACAAACCCGAGGGTGACTGAAAAAATTGCACAAGAACCTATGGAGAATGACGTATGTATAGCATGTTTAAAAGTGTAACAAATGTAAAAATATGACATTCTGCTTAGGTTAGTCTTTAATACATTTTTTCAAAAAGTTGAAAGTGTATTGCCCCGAGTTGGCTTGAACCAAATTTCTTTGGAGTTGCCAAAGAAATTTGGTATGACAGGATTCTAAACTTTTAAAATATCACGCAGCAGTCAGGTTAGGCCCCTCCCTCTCTCACACACACACACACACACACACACACACACACTCCCCACTACCTGATTTCCCTCTCTGCCTCCCACATCACTTTATGTGTCTCTGTCTCCTTTCTTCAAAGTTTTTTTTTTTTTCTCCTTTCGTGTTTCTGAAAGTGTGCCTCGTCTTCTAGGGGAGACGCCTTCCCTTTGAACCCTCTCGGCAAGACAAAAAGAGCTTTCTGAAGAAATAATGGATGTTTATATGGATCTCTCCGTGAGAAGCTGTCAGATGCTGCCTTTAAGTTGATTTGCAGGAGTACCGCAGACAAGAGCCTGGGAGAGGTGAATCTCAGGTGGTTAGGAATCAGAATCCTCTTTCTGAGTAGAGCCATGGTACTCGCTGATGGAGAATAGAACAGGAATACACAATAAACCCAATCTGAGCTGAGCTTCTTTGTAATGGAGAGGCAGTATGCAGTAATGTAATTTAGTTGTTTCTTACTCTTGTACTGTTTGGTCAGTAATGAATTCAATATCCCAGACATATGCTTTCTTATTCAATTTTTTTTGTTTAATGGACACTCTCATGATTTTGGTTGCAGCGCTTTTTGGATTCGGCTTATGAGGAGAGAGGGAAGGAGTGGAAATCAGAGTTTATTGAATCTTGAAACTCTCTTAGAAATAGCTGAGAAAAAAGGGAAGGCATGTGTGCATTAGGGATTTGTCTTTCAACACCGACGTTCCAATTTCCTTTTTCATCAAACACCAAGTTATTTTCCTTTTTTAAAGGTTTTCAGGCTCCCATATTGCAATGCAAGGGCTGTGGCGAAAATGTTTTCTTCCAATGGCGGTCGAGGCATCGCCAATATGTTGAAGCCTGTCGCAGATGAAGTTATAATGAGCAAGAGAGCAACACTGTACCTGAAGGGGTTTTTAATTTCCCGCCATCTTCCGCCTCATTCCATCTTTTAAACCATTAGCATTATTTTTATTTTTTTCTCCATGTGCAATTCTTTTCTCTTCCACAGTCTTAGAGGTGTTCGCCCCTGCAATGAAACAGTAAATATATTTGCTGTTTAAATTATACTTTTGCTCACACTCCTATTTGCTTCCCAGACATTTATGGAAATTAAGACGTTTGGCAGGGGGGAAAAAAAGGAAAGATTACTCCGCTGCCATTTCAGTTCCCTTGGCCATTTTTGCTGTAACCGTTATTGGTTCCACCATAATATATATTATTAATCCCTAATGGTTTTTCATCTGATACGGCAGCAAATCAAATTTCTGCTGCACATTATTTACCTATTCAGAGAGCTCTTCCTCACACTGACGCCACCTTATCAGCAGGGCTGGTGGGGCTGCAGCCGGCTTCTCAAACCTGACGATTTAAATGGAGCTGAAACCCTCTCCCTTCTCCACAGGCTATAGAGACGCATACAGCGATGGCAATAACGCTATTCCGGCACTGACCGTGTGCTTGAAGACCTGTCCGGCAAGGACGCATCAAACGCCGGGGCAAGGAGCTGATGAGAAGGACTCACCGGAGCTCACTGCCCTGCAGCTGCCCACTTGACCACAGGGGGAATGTAGCCACTTCACAGGGTGGGACGCCAAGCTGTGAACTTCAGACATTTTGCTCAGCTCTTCTCCAACACTCATTCCACCCAGAGAAACAGAAAAAAGAGAAACAGTTTGTTGAATTTATCTTTTGCTATACCTGCTCTTATGTTACAGTATGTTGAGCAACTGCTATCTTATATTAGTACTACACAATTTATGCCATCAACGCTTTATTCTGTCATTTAAAAAAACACCATATCTATTTCAATATTAATTTTACACTAACACTTCCATGGACATATTAGAGGCCCTCAATAGCACTTAACCTCAACCTTTATCCAATGATGATATATTGAGGAAATGGATAGATTTCCATCACTTACCTGCTAACATGGAACAGTCACGACTGCCATCATATGCTGCTTTTCATTTGATATGACTGTTTAATGCTGTAAATCTGACATCAAATTGACAATTGATTAATGTAAGTCTGGCATCAATATCAAATGACAAACAACCAACTTTCAGTATGATATATTCTCCCTCTCTATAAGAGTACTGTACCACTGTAAAGTGTAGGAAACTACAGTAACTCAATAGCACACTGCTTGAGGCTTTTGCATAATAATTTGTATGTATATGTGGTTTTATTTAGCATAACGTTTGTTGGATTATATTTACATTTATTCAGTTGGCGGAGGCATTTGTCCAAAGCGACTTACAGCAACGAGAATAACATTTAGGCTAATGGATAATTAGATAATGAAAGCTGAACCAAAGTGTGTTGCTTGTACTGTCTGAATGGAACAGGTCTATTGAC
>NW_027468630.1:767500-770000 GCF_046254945.1 Alosa pseudoharengus | reverse complement strand
AGTGATATTTTCAAATGCATGCTTGGTGCCGCCCCTCGAGTTGGGAAATCATCATTCTAGATTTCCGGGTCTGGATTTCCAGGCTAGTCCTAATCATGACAGTGCCTAAAACACTGAGATGCCCCATGTCCAGTAATTTAGTCTATGACCTTGACTTCTAAGAGACGCCCTCCACTGGGTGAGCTACACAAATATCCCTTCACTCTCAAGCAGCTAACAAGCAGTAGCCACGTTCAGAGCAACACTTCCAGATTGGCCTTAGATGCCCCTACCCCTCCCCTCTTTGCTCCTCTGAAACGTTGCTTTGTTGGTGTGTGTGTGTGTGTGTGTGTGTGTGTCGGGCTGCTCAAGGGAGCTCTGGAGGGATGAGGGTGGGAGAGATTAGCATAGCAGGCACAGGTGCTAACCCCAACGATGCTGCCTGGGTCCGCACCGCGTGCCTCCCTCGCTAATGCCAATTACACCTCCGGCCCCCGACACTCCAGACGCCGACCCCGGTCAGCTCCCCTGCCTCCTAATCCTCCAGGCCGCGGCCGACTCACCAGCCCACACACCCCACGCATACACACCCCACGCATACACACCCCAAAGACTGCAAGGACTTCTGAACAATTACCTCAAAGTCCTCCCCCAAGTCTCGCGGGCTAAGCTTCTATTTACATAGTGTGCCCTCTGTTCAGAAGTGAATACGCTACACACTTCAGTTCCTGTCAGTGCTTTGGGGGATGACTAGTGATATAGATTCACTGCTCCAAAGCCTTCAGTGTTTGTGTATTGACTACATTTTTAAGTGTGTAGAGTGGAAGCATAAATAAAGCCTGAAGTGCATGAATAATCATGGCTTACAAATATATGTGTAGCATTTTGAGTTTCAAGGTTTCTTTTTCCGTTTTTTTTCCAGGGAAGAGTGTTAGAGGCAGCAAAGAAAAGGGTCAGAGATATGTAGTGTCTAAGGAACAAGCTCTGAAGATAATGAAGTTGCTGGAAATGTCCCTCTCTCCCTCTCCTTCTCCCTCTAAAAGGGAAAAACACTAATGATATGAACAGTTATTGACAGATCGCCTGTTCGAATATTAATAGGGACGGGGTGATGAGCTCATGTTCATGTTCTCCTTTCCCTATATGCTAACGTAGCACATCTGCTATGCGAGGTGTTAGACTCCCTCCTGTAACACTCTCCTTTCCCTATATGCTAGCTCATAACACAATGAGAACCTTATGAGAACCTTTAACATGACACAATGAGAACCTTTAGCACGGCACAATGAGGACCTTTAGCACGGCACAATGAGAACCTTATGAGAACCTTTAACACAACACAATGACAACCTTTAGCACGGCACAATGAGAACCTTATGAGAACCTTTAACACAACACAATGAGAACATTTAGCACGACACAATGAGAACCTTATGAGAACCTTTAGCACGGCACAATGAGAACCTTTAGCACGGCACAATGAGAACCTTTAGCACGGCACAATGAGAACCTTATGAGAACCTTTAACACAACACAATGAAAACCTTTAGCACAACACAATGAGAACCTTATGAGAACCTTTAACACAACACAATGAGAACCTTTAGCACGGCACAATGAGAACCTTTAGCACGGCACAATGAGAACCTTATGAGAACCTTTAACACGACACAATGAGAACCTTTAGCACGGTACAATGAGAACCTTATGAGAACCTTTAACACGACACAACGAGAACCTTTAGCACGGCACAATGAGAACCTTATGAGAACCTTTAACACGACACAATGAGAACCTTTAGCACGGCACAATGAGAACCTTTAGCACGGCAGAATGAGAACCTTTAGCACGTCACAATGAGAACCGACGTTCGAAGGGAGAATATATCCGGCATAATTGAAATTTCACCAAAGCCATTTTAACATTTTCTGGCCTCAGAGATGGGGCTGCATTTTAGTGGCAGAGTTAAAGGTAATCATTCTGTAATACATGGTCTCATGAACAATGTAATTTAATCCAACAATGATTGAATAATTGAGCTATGTAAATTACTTTCAAATCAGCAGAGGAGGTATAGGGTGCTTTTTAGAGTTTGATTAAAATTGTATAACAAACCATCAACCTGTCTAAAAAACAAAACTGAAATAAATACATAAAATGTCTGAATAAACATTGCATTTTTCTACATGAACAAATAACACACATTTCCTATTGCCTACATTCACATTCATATTCAGTTAATGCATTATCTAACTCAGATTTCTTGATGTTCATGTTGATCAATGACACAACCAAGTTGTCTCCACCGTGTCCGTGAACTGAACGTAATTAAAGAATCATGCACGTGTCATGTAGACGACTGCAATATGGGAGCGGCATTCACTTTCATTAGAAGCTGGGGATAATGTATGTAGCACTGTCCAGACAGACACATTTAATTTATTTATTTGGGATGACCAATACTGATTACAACAACACAGAATTCCAAATATTAATAACTGTCAAGATAGGCGGATAGGAC
>NW_027468630.1:675000-762500 GCF_046254945.1 Alosa pseudoharengus | reverse complement strand
GCAATCTTAAAATTGGCAAATGGAATTTGTGCTGGTATTTTATTTTGATCGAATCCTCTGGATCCCACAACTCTATCACCTCTGTGTGTAGGACACAAATAAAGACTTGCTTGTCGCTTGTCAACAGAGGCCCTGCCAGAGAAGGCTGAGACCATCCATCTGTATCTCAGCTTATTTTCAGCTCGCTGAGATACTAGTCTGGCTTCTCTCAACGCTCTTTCGTTTAACTTCAGCCACCAGGATGGTGGGCCAACAGGCAATGAGAAAGGATGACAATAGCTTTTGATGACTTAAAAGTTAACAAATTCTACGTCTATGCCCATGACAATGCTAGGGTTGGAAAAATGTCCCAATGGAGACTAGGCTACCCAGACTCTCTTCACAAAGTGAGTGAGCCTGGTGATACCAGCTTACATTCCGAGCTTATCGTTACATATAAAGTTTACAGTACATTTAAGCAAGATTTGGTGTCTATCCAGCATGTTCAGTCAGGTCCAGATCTCAGAATCAAGTCAAGTCAAGTCAAGTCAAGTCAAGTCAAGTCAAGTCAAGTCAAGTCAAGTCAATTTCTATAGCACATTTAAAAACAACTGAGTTGAACCAAAGTGCTTACAAACAAACATAAAACAACGACAATGGTGCAACAACAATAATAACATAACATGGGGGGGAAATAAATAAATAATAAAAATAATAAACAAATTAGTCAAAAATCACTGTTCCTGACATTTTCCTTTATCGACACACTCATCACACAACTTTTTTCATAACACACTGTTTTCTAAGTACATGGGGAAGTGGCAACCAACATCTCTAAATCTGGGTTCCTAAATAAAGTTGGTAACAAACCAGACATAATAGCTATTTTGGAGTCATGTGACTTATATGGCAATGATGTTGAACTTTTTAAGATGTTGGAATCTTCTTCCATTCCTTTGTCAATATTCTTGTTATTGTACATTAATGAATAGTTAATATAATTAGAAAATGGTACCAAACAGTTCTTGGTTAGTGAGTTTGTTCACTTGCTTGTTTATAGTAATTAGATTTTCATTTCAGACATATCTACATAAAAATAGAGATTGAAGTGTCTGTCTTCTAACTGTGTGTATGCAATACGTGACACTGCTTCACATCTGAATGTGTGACAACATGCCTCACTTTTCTTTTCATCCCTTTTTCCCCGCTTGCACATTCATTGCAATTCAGCGATCTGTTTCAACTCAGTTTCCACAGCACCTGTTGTAATTATAGTGTGTCATCTTGGTGTGAAGTAATGATGAGACAATCTGAGTCACCACTTGCAGTGTACAAATAATGCAGCCATAACACAACACTGTTAACATGAGAAATCTCTCTCTTCCATTACCGAGAGAGAATTTATTTTACTAAATAGATAATAATTAATGGTATATCTTTTTAATGTAGAATGCATTTTTAAGTAAGTGTGCAAGTTTGAGTTTAAGTTTAAGTACTGTATGGGGACTAAAGTCAAATGTTTTGTTAACGTTTGTTCTGGAAAAGCATGGCATATGTCACAATTAGGCTGTCAAATGATTAAAACAAAAACTCTAACTAATTAATCTCATATTTTTAAATGAATTAATTGTGATTAATCATGATTAATACAAATATTTTCCCTGTAAAACTAAAGCTTCTTAGGGCATATTAAATACAAAATAAATCCCCAAATTAATGAGTAACCACAAAGGGTGTATATTTGTGACACAACTGTTTAATAGCATCATAAACTACACACAGAACTACTTAGTTTCACAGAAAAAAAAACTTGGGCAGGTAAAGAGCCATTTGTGTATGCGCCAAGAACTGTATTAACAACAAAAAAATATTAGATGGATAGAGAAGGACAGAGAGTATGTGTTTGGTGGTGGTGGTGGTGGGGTGTGTGTGTGTGTGTGTGTGAGAGAGAGAGAGAGAGAGAGAGACAGATTGAGAGACAGAGAGAGAGAGAGAGATTCTCCTCCTTTCGCTTTTTAAGTGGGTAGGGGGTGAATCTAAGCCAGGAATGGGACAGCACAGCACTAGTTTTCACTTACAGTTTACAGAAACACACACACACAGTGCAACACACACCACTGTCCATCTAGCTCTATGATCCAATTAGCAATTAGGAAGTAGGCTAATGTTCAGTGCAGTCGCCGCGAAATTTCAGCCCTGTCATTCGCAAATCGTCTTGTACATGGAGTTCTATTGGCATCATAAAAAAAAAATTGGGTATACGTTTTTTGACAAACCGGTTGTATATTCGCTTATAACTATATTATACTAGGATACTCAGTGAATTTCATTAGTTTTGACAAGATACTTTGAAAACATCCATAAATGTTTGGGCATATGGTGAGAGAGAGAGAGAGAGAGAGAGAGAGAGAGAGAGAGAGAGAGAGAGAGAGAGAGAGAGAGAGAGAGAGAGAGAGAGAGAGAGAGAGAGAGAGAGAGAGAGAGAGAGAGAGAGAGAGAGAGAGAGAGAGAGAGAGAGAGAGAAAGAGAAAGGGCTTTCAGTTATAACCTCCAGAGTAGCCTATATCATGGGCGTAGGTTTAGGGTGGGACGCTAGGGACTAGTCCTAATCAATATTTTGAGATGACAAAAATGTCCCCACCAATATTTAACTCCTTTGTGCTATTCCGACGGCTAGGACGACAGTAAAAGAAACACTGTCATTTGATCGACTGAAACCGAAGGGGGTTATCTGACACGCACAACAGCGTCAAAGCATAGCATAGGCCTACTTCACTTTGTGGTGACACTGGAAGAAAAGTGAGCGAGTGTGTCGGTATAAGTTATCAGGGATGTCTACCAATACATAACCCTAAAAGGCCAGTGTGAAAGATTTGTAATATTCCCTTTGCCCTTCAGCATGCACATTTTGCCCCTTTTGGTGCTTTGTAGATCAGCTATGCCACCAAAGACGAAAAGGAACAGTCAAAGCTTTTTCATTATGCAGAGTCTAATAGGCAAAGTAACTAGCCATAAAAACTGGCAACTGGTGACCAGGCTTTCAAATGCGGATTTTACTGTGGAAAATAGCATTAACTGTTAGGATATTACCCAGGATATTGTCACAGCTAAACCTAGCTTCTGTAATCGTTCAACCAAGGTTAGGAGTCATGTTGAATAAAGCTGTGCTGCAGGACAGTCGCATAAAGCACAGAATAAAAGTTACCATGTCATTGACTGTTAATTGGGCTACCAATCTTGCAGTCGCAATAAACAATGGATCCGAGACATTTTCCTGTTCCTATTCGGTTTATGTAGGCTAATGTATTTGTGAATGTAGCCTGCACAATGCAAAGAAATAAAACATAAACTATGGTACATTTCCATACTCATAGAAATGAACATCACGAGACACTTATCTCATCTATGATCTCATCCCAGAAAGATTTTCTTTGACTTTGACTTGTTTATTTGAACATTCATTTTATCTAATGACATAGCAAACATGATGAATTGAATCTACATATCCTTGCACTATGCGAAACTATTTTCCACTAGCCTAAAACCGTGAGACTGAATTGCGTTACGTTCCTCTTAAAGTGACAGGCACTCAATTAGACTTACAGACCACAAATGTGATGATATTAAAGAAAAGTTATCATTTAAATATCAATATGATGTATTCAAATTACTAAATATGTTTAGCTATTAGTAATAACAATAAAAAGTTCATATGAATTCCAAAATATGAAAACCTATGACAACTATCACTTTCTGTGTGTGTGTGGAGGGTCAATCAAATTCTATGATTGCCACTGATGTAAATTATCACACAATATTCAATATTACTGATGGCGTCAAGGTGGTGGGGGCCCCCAAACCAAATAATTTTTTTAAAAATCGCAAAAGTATCAAAATCGAGATTTTTCACTTGCTATTGGTATTGAAACAATAATGTTGATATCGTGACAACAGGAGTTGGGGATGTGTCCCCACCAGAGCTGAGACCAAACCTACGCCCTTGGCCTATATGCAGAGGTTTGTCAAACGGAGGTCCTACCCTTCGGATGATTCAGATACATAGCTGTCAACCCTCCAGTTTTTTCCGGGTTTCTCACGTATTTTTTCCCGCTGTCTTCCCGTTTTAATATTTTCCCGTAAATATCCCGTTTTTAACAATCTCATTACATTAGCTCTACCATCGGACTTGTCAGTCTCTGTACTGTTGTTCTGTTGCTACCCCCTTGCCCTTCCAGCGAAACAGATGTTTTCAAAGCATCGTTTCGCTTGCTGGAAGGCGACAGTGAGACGACAGCGTGGTTGTCGTGAGGGCACCATTCAGTGGCACCTGCATAGTGTACGGCCGCACGCACTGTGTGTATCGGCCTACCAGGCTACTCAGCTACAGTATACGAGTAGAAAAAGAATTCCCCGTTCGTACAGTATATTAATTCCAAGTTGGTCTACCATAACTTCCCAACTCTGCACTGTAGCCCATAAACTGCATGACAGGCTGTTTATATTTTTCTCTAAAATAACCAAATGCATTTGTTCAACTTTATGAAGAAGAATTAAGCACTGGCTACTTCGAACGCACACATTTTGTTTGCGCAGGAGAGAGAATGACATTGCACAGGGACATCGATTACAGAACTTTAGCCTTGTTAGCCTTGTAGGGCTGTATAAAGTTGACCAAATTAATATAGGCTGTTGTTAGGCGTGAATAAAGTTGGCTACTTTGTTGTATTGTTTAGCTGGTCAATGCACGAGCTTCCAATTGCGGAACGGACTAATACTGCAACCCTTCCAACGTTGGGGGACGAATGTTGACATTTTCCCGTATTCTGCGTGAGAAAACCGGGAAATCTCCCTCAATGTTGACAGCTATGTTCAGATATGATGCTAACCTGCGGACCTTATACTGACCTTATACGGACCTATGTGTGAACAACATACACGCACATTACAGAATCTCCGTGTGGTTGTCGAGTGAGGGGTGGGCTTGCAGAGTTCGCAAGAGGCGAGATATGACGCATGATATATGCGGCCGCTGTCACAGCTGCTGTTTTTGTTTACAAAATGTATGCATTATGTAGGCTAAAGAAAAAAAATCTATTGTGCTTATAGGCTAATACTTGAAGTAGTCACGTAAGTGTGCATACTTGAAGCGGACCTACAGTATTTGTATGTGTGCTTCAAATAAACACGTTTATCTGTTTTCAACGTTATGTAGCAGAATTACTTGGCTATGGAACCTAAATCTGGTTGGCGTTGGAGAGAGCATGCACAAACTTTATGGTAGGCTACCAGCCAATTCAGTAGGCTAACTCAAGACTTCAAGGCCATACAACGTTTCTAAACAACAAACAAAAATACTACATAACAGTGAAGTGGTTCGTTTTTTCATGGTTTATTTTTCCAAAAGCATTTTCTCCCCATGTGTCTATTGCATTTACATAAGGAGTGTCGTGGAATAAACTGGTCCACTTCTTGAATCCAATTAGCAATTAATCAATTAAATAGTTACTAATTAGCACTCTGGAACAAGGCGTCCAAAGGAGACAATGCAGATAGGAGATCTCTGAAGACTTTCACCGTTGATTCACCGTATTGCAGTGATAGTCCAGCCTAAACGATGTCCATACCAGTCGTCAAGCAATAGGGTAAGGTGAGATGTCATCAGCTGGCACCCCCCGATAAGATCCGTCTTAAAGAAAGCTGCGGCCTATCTTTTATACCCCTTAACTTTAGAGAAGTGCCTTCTCCTCGCACCATTCTCGAAAGACACCTTTTGGCCAATCAGCATCTACCAGGGTTACGAATATTGGTGGAAACCATCTTCCCATCATGCTTAACAATATGCAAAACTGTCTAGTTCTGGGTATTTCTGGTTCTATCCAGTTGGGTGTAAGCAGGGCTTTCTTATCTTGTTTACTTCATAGCATAAAATGTCTACCTGTTACTTGGCCTTGCTCTTATCCTCACCAGCTGACATCATCCTCTCTCTCTTTTGTCCATCATATGAAAGGCCTAGTGTCCACTGTATTGTCCATCATATGAAAGGCCTAGTGTCTACTGTATTGTCCATCATATGAAAGGCCTAGTGTCTACTGTATTCTCCATCATATGAAAGGCCTGGTGTCTACTGTATTCTCCTGCACCCCACTCCTTGACTGCTGGTCTGGTCTGTTGAAGATGTGTACAGGCCTTGAAGTCTCATAATAACTGCAGTAATATTAAAGTTTATAATACACGCATCCCAAACACGACAGGAGCTTGGAACAAAAGTTGTGTTTTCTTCGTTTTCATTTTCTCTAGGCATATTTATTCTCAACAAATATCAGGCTCAGCAGTGAGGTCATGAGAAGGCTATCAATGAACAGAAAACCGACCGTGTTGGCTTACAATTTATTAGATACTCCTGTTATTGTCGTACAGCGCCTTCTGCTTATGATGATTTGGTCTTTTGAATTCCTTTGGCCTTGCGTTGCAGTTGTAGGCTACATCAACGTGTCTCTTGCCGTTCCCTTCATGTGTTCTATCACAATGCTGTCTGCCCTCATGGACAGTAGCTCCATGGTGTCTGCATCTTTCCAAGTTAGAGATTTTCTGGACAGCACTATGCCACTCCCTCATGACACTGGCATTTAAGTCAGATTTAAGT
This sequence comes from Alosa pseudoharengus, assembly GCF_046254945.1. NCBI lineage: Eukaryota > Metazoa > Chordata > Actinopteri > Clupeiformes > Clupeidae > Alosa > Alosa pseudoharengus. The sequence goes on along the minus strand of NW_027468630.1, from coordinate 755,878 downwards.
GCTCCCACCACATGGACACACGAAAGAAACGTCATCGACACGCCCTCTCACTAGGTGTGAATTTTAACCGCATGTTCTACACTTCACTCAGACACAGCACATTTACATAATGTCCAAAGGAAATACTAGGAGGGGAGCAGTAGAACAACTGGCTAAGTTCAGACTTCCATATGACCGTTTATGTTGTTCATATATACGGCCCCGGCCCCACCGTTTAACATCCGCAGAACCTCCGGTCTTATACGTATGTCTGAAATCCCTAAGAGAGAGAGAGAGAGAGAGAGAGAAAGAGAGAGAGAGAGAGAAAAAGAGAGAGAGAGATTGCAGCTGCAGGTTTTGCGGCTTCCATTCTGTGACGTCAGCCCCTCAGAAGGAAGCAGGTAAACAAAATGTGTTAATTGCGTTAAAGTTTTTTAAAGCGTTATGTATTTCAAAATGAATCGCGGCGATTAACGCGTTAATGTTGACAGTCACAACAGATACGAATAGTGGAGTCTCTGCAGATTACAGTATGTAGTAACCAGCTTCATCATTCATATGAGAAAATAATCAAAGCATTCATTCATCCCATAGTTGCAGTTTGCAAGTGAATTTCTAAGCAATTCAAGCCTCTTTTCTACTTCTGTACAGTACACGCCTTTCACAATTAATATTACATGTCACAGAACCCAAAAGCAAATGTAAAAGTAATGGATGCATGGGAAAACCTCACTGTAAACAGTACACCTGTACATACACACACACAATAAAAATAAAAAATAAAAACATAAATTAATAAGCAAAGGTGAACAGCTTGCTATGTTCTAAGCTCTACATATTGCATTATCCTCCAACTACTACTGGCCAAACCAAGCTGGTATATGATCTGCTCAAAGAGAACAGCTGAAGAGACAGGCTCCTCTCTCATCTCACTCTGTCTCTCAGTATCAACTGTATCAAGCTAAGACTAACTGAGTGGATAGGACTGTGGATGTGAAGTCCTGTCATAGTTTGGCAAAGTTTGGCTGTAGGAGAGACCACATGGAGGCTGTTTGGTATGAGGCATTGCTCCACACTAAGCCTTTCTTTTGGTTACCTCTCTCTCTCTCTCTCTCATACACACACACAGATACAAACACAGACACACACACACACACACACACACAGACTTGAGTATGCACAAGTCATGTACACATTTAGAAAAGCATCATGTTAATATATTCTTCCACAAGGACATACTGACATGCATATAAAATACTGTATGGATTAGTAGGTTAATTCTGTGCAATGTAAATTTTACAATAAGAAGTCAAAAGAGCACGCTGGTCACAAGGCAAGTAACCATGGCTGTTAACCTTGCGCTTAGCATGTTCATTTTGCACAGTGAAGGTCTCAAGGTCCAGAGCGGACTCGTTACTGTGGTGTCACAGACCCAGACTCCGGGCTGGAGATGATCTTTAAGAGGTGCAGTGTAACAAAGGTCTGCACAGTGCCTTGGTGGATCTCTTTTCCTGATACTTCCAAACTGTAGACTGCTGATGAGGCCAGTGACCATGGCTTTTGACCTCGCAGTTAGCGCACAAGTCTATCAGGCTCGAGCTTTGCATCCTTCTGGCTCACACAAAACTGTGCCAGACCCAGTTATGCATGAGAATGCTACAGTAGCAAGATGCGTGTGCACATTCTCAATGTATTAGCTACAGTGTAATTCATTTGTACACTTTTTTGTGCATTTTAATTGTAAATGTTTTTTATGTATTTATTATTGACTTGATTGATTGATTGATTGATTGATTGATTGATTCATTCATTCATTCATTCATTCATTCATTCATTCATTCATCCATTCATTCATTTATCGATCAGGTACTAGTCAGACCACTGTCTATTCAGAAGGAAGACAAAGTCGTTAGTAGGCACATGACATGTATGTATTTTACTCTACGCATTTAGAAATAGGAACTACACTGTGAGCCAGCAACCAGTGTTATCTCATACTAATCCATTTATTCCCATGTTTCGGACTCCTGCCAGCTTACAATATATTCTAACACACAAAAATACAATGAGACAAAAATACAATGATATTAAAGAAAAAAAGAAAGAAAGAAAGAAAGAAAGAAAGAAAGAAAGATTCACCCTAATCATAGCTGCACTAATAATAAGGTCTCTTATTCACTAATAGGCTCAATACTCCACAGTATGATTGGCTTTGATTAGCAGTGGCAAATATTAGTAATGGTAACAGTAGTCACATTAGTTCAGTTCAGTTCAGTTCAGTTTATTGTCATTATCCAGAGCAGTCAGTAGATGGAAGGCCATTCATATAATAAAAAAAGATATCCTTACAAGGTCAGATCAATGAGCATATTATTCTGGAAGTTGTTAAAACATTTATATGTAATAGTTGATATTTTGGTAGGGTCATGGGAGTAAAATACCGGTAACACTGTGTCAAAAATCATGCCCTGGTTTTTCATTAAAATAATAACAAATGATGTGTCCTAAAGATTAATATTGGAGATATTATACAAATGTGTTAAAATATTAAGCATGGTCCTTAAAATTGAATGGTAGTGTCTTGAGCAACTTTGGAGGATGTAATGTCAGTACAACCAACAGCTCATCAGACAATCAGAAAAATCTGATTTACACAGGAGTGGTGTTCAATTTCTTTTGCTTTGCACATGTTTGGACACTTTTCTTTATACACTTGTCTTTAGAGCCCTGGATAAAAATATTTTCACCCCGGTACAATTATAAATGTATGCTGTTTGTACCAGTGTATAATTTTAAAAAGTGGATGCTATTCACACCCATGGTGTATAGCAATGTGTGCTATTTACACCCTGGTGTAAGTACTGATGAAGACTCTTTTCACCCTGTTACAAAAAATGTATGCTATTTGCACCAGTGTATTATTAGAAGTGGATGCTATTTGTACCCTGGTGTAGGTAGAAATGTGTGCTATTTACACTATGGTGCGTGAACTAGGCTGCACAACAAGTTCCCAAAACATCCCTTTAGACTAATTTTAACCTATGTTAGCCTATAAGTATAATAACTAGATGTACCGCAGAGCGGTACAAAATATGCCCGCCGCCCAGTCCAGCACATTTTTTCCACAAAAAGAAATCACGCTGAAAGGCCTATATGATTCTAACTGTCTCACTAAATTGCATTATCCACACTCAATTCTTGGTATCTGCTAGACAACAAGTACCAAAACATGATTAGTTCATAGATTTCACATGTAAAATTAATTTTATACAACCCCACCTCCATCTTGCCTGTTCATAATTCTGAGAAATTCTTGATTGTTTGTGTTATGTTTATGTTATGTGTGTGGGTGTGTGTGTGTGTGAGTGTGGGTGTGTGTGTGTGTGTGTGCGTGCTTGTGTGTGTGCCTGCGTATGTGCCTGTGCATGCAAGCGTACATATGTCTACTGTGTGAGTATGTGTCATACATATGATTACTGTGAATGTATGTGTGTGTGTGTGTGTGTATCTGTTTGTGCACATGTGTGCACATGAAATGGGTTAACATGACCCCTGGAGGCAAACATACGGAAAAAAATGGTCATCCTAGGCCCTACAGTTGAATTTCTCCTGAATTTCCCCTTGGGGATCAATAAAGTATTTATCTATCTATCTATCTATCAGTTCTCAAGATATTCACAGAGAACTGTGTCTGCCCTACCCTCCTTTCGGGGGGTCCAGTCCAGCGGGGGGGCTACAGATCAAAACGAAAAATGACGGTTCCATGCTATCCATGTGGGGGTACATGCCCACCAAGTTTTGTGTACCCCGGTCTTTCAGTGTCCCGGGAATCCTTGTTGGTGTACGTCACTAAATGAACACATACATTATTTTATTGTAAGGCCCCCCATGAACGAAAGTACACAAAACTTGGCATGCATTCGGAGGGGTGTCATAATGATCCTACACTTTTAATTTCGTGCAGTTTTGACCTTGTCAGCCAGAGATATTGTGATGAAAACACCTAATTTTTTGCTTTTTAATTTTTAACTAGGTGGCGCTATACATGAAATAAGTGGTAATGGGATGGGTTGACATGCCCCCTTAAGACCAACATACATAAAAAAGGTGGACCTCCTAGGCCCTACGGTTCTCGAGATATTCACAGAAAACTGTCTCCGGCCACCTACAGGCCAGTTGGTGTATAGTAACATAAATTAATTTATTGTGTGGCCCCCCATGAACGGAATTCCACAAAATTTGGCGTGCATACAGAGGGTGTCATAATGATCCTACACTTCCAATTTTTTGTGTTTAACTAGGTGGCGCTATACATGAAATGAGTGGTTATGGAATGGGTTGACATGGCCCCTTGAGATCAACATACAAAAAAAATGGTCCTACTAAACCCTACGGTTTTCGAGATATTCACAGAAAACTGTGTCTGCCCTAGAAAACAATGGTTCCATGCTATCCATGTGGGGTTACATGCCCACCAAGTTTCGTGTACCCCGGTCTTTCAGTGTCCCGGGACTCATTGATGGAAATTTGGGCATGCGAAAAAGAAAAAAAAAAAAAAGAAAAAAAATTCTGACTAAACCTATATGACCGCCGCTTCGCTGCGCGGCGGTCATAATTATAAACTGAAAGTGGGCCAATTTAGTCCAAAGAAGTATAAACGTAGTACATGTACCAGTCTGTTCTTAGGCAAGCTCAGAGGATATTGACTGACTCATCACATATCCTATACACAGAGTATTAACTTTTGCCCTCAGGTAGACGATACAGAGTCCCACACTGTATACTGAACCACTTTAAAAAGCAATTTGTGCCTATCTCCATCAAACTTTTAAATGAGGCTGCCTGAGGCTGTAGTCATTGTGCAATGGCCCCATGGTGTTTATGTTTATATGTGTTTATTACACGGCTCTTCACAAGGCAAGTAAAACGCTCCATTGACTTGAATGGGCTTTCCCAAAGTTCTACAGTAAAATATTTTCATGTAATTACCCCTGCAAACATATAATTACCGCTGTCAATGGCAACGGAGTTTGTGCTTCTACTTCAGGTATTTCATATCACTGCGCAAGAACTGGAACTTCATTCAAAAGTGAAAGCAGACGGTTGATCAGCTGTGTTCTAAAGGATGTTTGATTCAAGTTCAACGTGTGTTGTTGCGAACTATGTTTCTCAGCAAATGGCACGATGAACGGTAACAAATAGGCTAGGCTATGTAGGCTAAAGTCATATCGTGGGAAGTTTATTATTTCGTTTTGGCAAGTAGCCGTGTAATAAGCGGGGTAATGTATAGAACGCCGGTCATTATTGGGAAAATAAGTCCTCCGCTGCGCGTCAGGGTCCGGTTCGCCCTGTCGGGACTTATTTTCCCAATAATGACCGGCGTTCTATACATTACCCCTTACTTATTTGTGGGATGTGTGCAATATTTATAGATAGATAGATAGATAGATAGATAGATAGATAGATATACTTTATTGATCCCTAGGGGAAATTCAAGAAAATGTGTGTGTGTGTGTGTGTGTGTGTGTGTATGTGTGTGTAGTGTGTGTGTGTGTGTGTGTGTGTGTCTGTGTGTGTGTGTGTATGTGTGTGCATTTCAGTTTACTTGATAAAAATAACTATAAGTATATCTTTTTTTGGTAAGGGTGGCTGTTCAGATCAGCAACATAACCAGGCAAACTGTAAGCCCTTCATGAGGGCACCCTCAAATACCAACACATTCTTCATTCAATCCTCTTCATTGTTGTGACTGTTTACAATCTGATCAGCAACATAACCAAACAAAATGAAAGTCCTTTATGCGGGCACCAACAAATACCAAAAAGTACCAAAAAATCCTCCGGTCATAACAGATAAAGATGACATTCAACTCCACTGACACGGTTCATAGAACAGTTGCCAATGAAAAGCAGCAGGAGTGTAAACACAGTGTTGCACACAGTTAAGTGCAGGAGGTAAAAATCTGCAGCACAATATGTTTTTGATGTTACACTATACAGATACGGTATAGCATTTTGAACATGTATGTGAAGTGGAGGGAGGAAGACGAGAGAGTACAATTGAAGGTTGTATGTTCAGCATGGGTGCAAAGATATGCAGGTGGCTTTGTGTATTCATGTAATAATAGCATTTAAACACTGTAAGTGGTTCAGACTGCAAACTATGAATAGTGTAAATGATATAGCCATTAAAGAACAATGAAGCGTGCGTGCAGTCATGAGTGCAATGATGCTATGCGAGTGGCGGTGTGTTCAGCACTTCAGCAGGGTTTTTTCCTGAGAGGTCCAGACGCGGAGACCTCTATAACACACCAAATGTGCGGAGGGTGAGGAGTCCGAGTGTTTAAGATGGGACACGTCCTTGATGACGTTCCTTGATTGTGTTTAATGTTCTCAAGAGGGCATCAGAACAACAGGGCATACATAGGGGGAAAAGAACAATGTCCCTAGTGTGTTGGCAGAACTCTGCGCTCATCTCATTGTGTTGGTGGACACATCTGGACAGGCCGAATGGTTACTTTGATCTTGGTGTCCTGCTTTAATAAATAACTGAAGGCTGTGGGAAAAGCATCCTCTTTTCCATACGCCATCATGAGTAGTGCACCACAAATTAATCCAGTGTCTGATCTTTCCCAACATGAGTAGCGGTTTTTTAACTTCATGGCTTTATGGTGTGTGGTGAAAGGGCTGGCCACCTTCTTGCCTATTTACCTGCCTGTCTGTCTTTATATCTTTCATCCATTTCTCTAAATATTCATCAGGCCAATTGGAAATTGTCAGTTTGATCTCGTGACTTGATGAGACACATGTCAGCTTCCAAAGAAGCTCTTAATGAGTACCGCTGACGCCAAAGCTCACTGTCGCCGAAGACAATTACATGCAAATGAACCACATGTGTTTTCCAAATGATATGTGTCAACCTTTTATTTGAACAAAAGCGGTGTGTGTATGTGTGTGTGTTACTGTATGAGTGTGTGTCCTGCTCTATGCGTGTAAGTGATTTTTGCGGTTTTTCCCCATTTTAATTAGGACAGCTGTTACATATTGCATTTTTACACTAATATACACTGGATGGCACGTATTGAGATGAAAGATGTCATTAGGGAATAGTTTGCAATTAATGGCATCCCCATTATAGGTTTGCAAAACATAATTTCAGCACACCATCTGGTCATGTGACTTGCTATACTCATCAGAGCATTCACATGGAGCGTGACATACCTGGGCAATCTAAAATCACAGCGGTCTCTCAGTACCACTATCAGGTAAATTGCTATTAAAAAATGGAATATCTGGTGGAAATTATTTGTCATTTTTGCTCACCTTATCACTATTGAAATTGCTGACACTTCTGTACATTGCCTCTTTGACGCTATTTTGTTGACAGGCACCTGGAAAACAGCAGTCCATGGGAATAGGCGCTTGGAGAGATTACATTTGATAGAAGCCTTCGAAAGGACAGCCATGCATCTCTTTGGAAGCGAATGGAAAGCAAAATGCTGCCAGTCAACTCAAGCTCACAGTGCTCCCTTGTCTTTTGCCATCTTAAAGAAACTTCATCTTGAAAGTATGTCATGCTGATAAATGCCCCAAATGTTTCAAAATGCCTTTCTGAAGGCTTGTGCTGTACAGTAATTCAGCTATTGTTGTGTTCATACACACACATATCTCTCCTGTTTTTGTTTATCACAATGCAGTAGTAGTAGTAGTAGTAGCAGTAGTAGTAGTAGTAGTAGTAGTAGTAGTAGTAGCAGCAGTAGTAGTAGTAGTAGTAGTAGTAGCAGTAGTAGTAGCAGTAGTAGTAGTAGTAGTGTGCCTAGTAGGGGGTGGTGGTAGTGTAGTGGTTAAGGAGCTGGGCTAGTGTGCAGTAGCCTGAAAGTTGTCGGTTCAATTCCCGGCTTCCACCGCTGTGCCCTTGAGCAAGGCACTTAACCCCAAGTTGCTCCGGGGACAATGTGATCCCTTGTAATATAGCTGACATATGTAAGTCACTTTGGTGTCTGCTAAATGTAATGTAATGTAATGTAATGTAGTAGAAACAGTAGTAACAACAGTAGTAATACTGGTACTATTCAAAGTAGTAGTAGTTTTAACAGTAAAGTAAAACATTTTACATTTCAGCAGCCCTGTGATATAATATAAGCTGCTACAGTGGGGAAAATGCCCCTGCACTTGTTTGGATAGACCAATCAGAGCAATGAAATAGCTTACCGTGAGCTGTAGGAAGAACATCCGAACCATCCCTCTTCTCCACAAATGCCTTAAAGGTGCTCAAAGCGATGTTACGCTGTTTCTAAGCTAAAACATTTTTTGTCACATAGAGCAAACATCAAAACATCACCTCACCACCTGCTAGCTGCCTGCTGCCTGCCAGCTGCCTCCCTTGACAAAAGTGAAACCCTAGTTTTCTCACATATTCACTTAAAGGTCTCATTCACTGAGAAACCATTTAATAATTGTTACTTTCGAAATACTATAGCTCACTCCAAGTTGCATATGCATGCTGCACCTGAAAATGATCTTCTACCCCCATTGCCCGCATTAGCCAATGAAAGAAAATACACGGAAAAACAAGCGAATCAGAAAGAGCCCTTCCCAATGACGCCGAAGGGAAACTGATTATTCATGGCCTCGCCCACCTTGGCTTGTGACCGCCTACAGGAAGGCTGGAAGATTTTGCGGCTAGGGGATTGTCTCTCTGCAGCTACTAGGAGCTAACAGCAAGTTGCTAACATGGCGGAAAAAAATCGTGCCTGTGTTATTTGTGGCAATAACACATCAATGTTGCATGTCTTGCCTTAGAAACATGAGTTGAGGAAGAAATGGTTCGGATTTATCGTTGGAACACCACCACCGAAGTAGAGCAACATTAGTTTTGTGTTCCAATCATTTCGACCACACTGACTGCCTACAGTTAGAAAGTGGTTTTGCATCGATGTTCTGAAAACCTGGTTCTGTACCGTCATGACGATCGACCACCAGCTCACAGGCTGTAAGTACAAACAAACTTTTCCACCTAACGTCTGTTACAAAATAGCATGTTCATATTCTTCACGTTATCATGCATGAAAAGGGTACAAGCTAGCCTTAGGCTAGCCTATATTACAGGAAGCTACACCAGGCATGTAACTGAAGTGTTCTGTTCGCGACGTGTAAAATCAGAGAATGTCTAATAGGAAGGGCTCTGGTAAAATCCATTAGAGGAATGGTCTATTTTCCCGAACGTAGCCTACAGGCCACTAACACGCCAGGTGTAGCTACTTCCATTGATTAGGCCTATTGGAAGCTAATTGTTGCAGTAACGCGAACGGAATGCTTCAGTTACGTGCCTGGTGTAGCTGCACTCATAAGAAACTGACCTCACTACCAAGAGATTTAGCTTGTTGAACCTATAATCTTCTAACCTAAGCGTTAAAAAGCTCAGGTATTTACACTTCAGTCTAATTTCTTCTTGCCATTATTACATTGACCTTTGTAGGCCTACAATGATGTTTTGTTTGATTACTTGCTGTTTACTTAGTGTTTTGTATGTCTTCCAGAGCACATCCTCCTGTCAAGCTACACAGCTTTCTAGCCTACATTAGGTCATCATGTTAGAAGCAAAGGTTTGTGATCTACTTGTGTAACACTGGAGATTGCTTGCGGACCACACTTTGAGTACCACTGCTGTATGTAAATATAATAAAGTTATTTATTGAAAATGTACCTGTTTTGTATATTTGTTTTAGGAGTTTCATCAGTTTTTGTCCCTTTTAAGCTAAAGGTTTATCTTACCTTTCATATCTTCTGTCTCACAGAGGGCCATAGTCGTCATAGTCGAATGTTTAGTGCATTTTGAAGGGAGTACATTATGCTAAGGCAGACTGGTTCTAATCCTGGGTACAGGGTCATACAGACAACAGGGGTACTGGTGTTGCCCATTTTTCTAACCACATGAGCAATCCCCTTACGAAAAAGTAGTATAGGAATCTTATAGTATTTGGGACAAAATATTATAGTAATCTTATAGGAATAATTATTATAGGAATAACTGGGACATACTGTAGAAGTACTACTAATAACTATAATATCCTGTAATCGCTATAGTTTTTCTATAGTAGTCTTATAGTAGCCTACCTATAGTATGTCCAAATACTATAGTATTCCTATAAGATTACTGTAATATTTAGTCCCAAAATACTATAAGATTCCTACAGTAGGCTACTTTTTCTGTCATACGTGACAGAAAACAACTTGAGTAGGCTAACCTCTGCCAATGTCAGGCTATCAAAGCCATAGTTCTCATTACCGGAGAAGTCTTGCAGCACACATTCTCTGCTTCTGTAGGCATTTTGGTACAATTCCAGCAAAATATAGCCAGGTAGGTGTGTTTGCATTTAGATCTATATATATATTGGGCTATGACCAAGTGGTCTTTCAATGATAGTATCATGGAATTCAAACCATAACTATCTATTCCGATAGCATTAGCAGGCTAGGTCAGTGGCTGAATTGCATTTAGGGTGCTTACTGTACCTGTGTTGTGAAGTAAAATATCTACTAGGAAGATTGCAAAGACTTTTGACTGTGTAAAGAAATAGGTCTTTATTTTAAAACGTTTCCAACTGTTTATTACTTGAAAGCAAGATGACGATTGTCACAAACGTTTACCTCTTTTAGGAGAAATTTTAAGCTGACAGGCAATTCTTACCATTCTATTAAACCAACGTTCACCGACAAACGATCTGGAAGCGGTTCTTCTTCCTACTCGGATACTAGGATCAAACACATGAAGTTGTATCTCCGAAGACATTTTGTGCAACAGTTTTGACTCGAGTTTTAGCCAGGTTTTAGCACTGTAAATTTGAATATGGAGCATAGCACAGGCAGAATCGGATGAGGACGCACTGGAGGAAGCGTCACAGTACTGTTAGCCAATCAGAGGTGAATTCATTAGCATGTCATTAATATTCATGACTAGAGTCGAAATCCAGTCGTTCCTTCCCACCCACCTTCCCCACCAAACTAGAACAGCATGAAACAGACGCAGGACAGCATTTTTTTCACCAAAACCGGCTCATAGGGCATTCATCAATGCTACAGACCACTGCAAAATTAATGAAAAAACGATGAGATGAGACCTTCGTTTTCAGTGATACAACCTTCGTTTTTGTGTAAATGAAAGGCCAAAACGCATGGAAATATGCATTTTTCCTAGGAGTAAACGGGGTCTTAGAAGCCATCTGTTTAGCTTCTACCCACAGCGTTTTTGTTGCAAACAAAATCAACCGATGTGTGCTCAGATGACGTGATAGACGAGGCACTGTTGCTCACCTGTCCATCATCATACAAAACCCAATTTGATTGGTCCGAACAGCTCTGGTTCGGCTGGCATCCAGGCTACAAAACCAATGCAGCTATACTTTAAAATGAAAATTAATCGGGCTTTAGCGTAATGCTCTACAAAATATTGACATTATAACTTGTTAACTCTTTTGTTTGTCCCCAAGTTACCATTAGCTCAATGGGGGCGCACCTGTTTGTTGATGCAGTTGAAAGTGTTTATACCCAGTCTGAGCATATTATATGCATATAAACATTATCAATATGTGTATCAATGTGACAGTGGTTCTCAATATTTCACTCCACTATATTTAACAGCGTAGTTACAATGTCACAAGGACAGGCTGATATGAAGGTGTGTCCAAGAACATAATTTGCCATTGGGCTTCCAATATGCATTGCATAGATGCAGGACAGCTTTCACCGGCAGTCATGGTCAACGCTCGGAAAGAAGCGGTGGGAGTTTAAAAAAACACTGCTGACATGTCTTGCAGCTGTGCACATGCGCTCTGTCTCTGAATAACAAACATAACAAGAGCCAAGAAGCTGTCCTTGCCAAATGTGGTCACAACAAATGACATCCATGACTGGCTCTCCCTGAATGGCCCCCAAGCCAAACGCAGATAAATCGGTGAGACAGAGCCAGGGTCCGGCAGCAAAGGCTGGCCATAAGGGATTGGTGGCCTGTAACTCTGCTGACCAGAAGCCAAGAGCACCTCCAATTATAAATACATAAGTAAAAAAGTAAGAAAGGATAAACAGGATAAACAGCTAAAGATAGAAAGATAGATAGATAGATAGATAGATAAACCAAGGTTTTCTTTTTCGAGGTTCACCTTTCTTCACATATAGAAAAAAATGTATGCGTATGATAGGTTTGCAACAAATTATAAGGACAAACTACAATATGCCTAACAATATTGGTAAGTCTAGCAAAAGGAAATGGCATTATTAGTGAAAGCAAGTACAAGTCCTTGCAATATCATAGGGCCAGTATGGTGAAATAAATCAGACGATTTATTAAAGAACTATGCAAAATCCCATTTAGGACATTCCATGGACTCATGGTTTTTGCATATGTGAGTTTTGGCACGCTGCTCTCTTAATATGTATAGTAATTAGGACACAAGTTTGCTTAATGGGGCAAGGCGTTCTGAAAGTATGTCTAATGCTTTCCCAAGTGTTGCTTCCAGCTGGTACTCTTGGAGCCTTCCCACCAGAAAAACGTGCACTGGAAGACTCAGTTGTGCAATACCTTCAGCAGGTGTGGGCCACTTAGCCCAGGAGATTGGTATTTTATTGCGGATTACTATTCCACTTTATACCGAGGCATTGCTGAGAGAACCAACTGAGGACAGTTTTACTGTTTCCGTTTGTTCTCATATTGTTAGTTAAGTGACAGCTAAATGTCCCTGTTCCTGGACCTGTTTGCATGGATGAGTTCTGGATGGACAGCATGTAAGAGCGAAACGTGCTGCTCTTAAGATAACAGGATTTTTTTTTCGCAGAAACCTAAAACTCAAAGACTCACACATTGTAATAGTTTAGCTCTCAATAAGCAGAGGTCAATCTTAGTAGTCCTGATAACTCAACACCAACACAATGGGCTCAACAGCCTGGGAAGAGGGTTAGGGTTAACTGGTGAACAATATGTCTCTACATTATGTTGCTTTGGACATAAACATCTACATATGAATTCAGTCAGAACCGATGAAAAACAAGCAGACTGCGTAATATAGCCATAGTAGTTAAGTCATACAAGGTTTTGCATACAGTATGCCCTTAAGGGAGGGCTGCACACTGCAGTATGTGCTACAAAAAAATTGACAGTAGTAGACAGTAGTCTGACAGTTCGACAGTTTGGACTTTCTGCAGTTTGGACTTTCCGTACATTCAGACCTGACGAAGGGTAGTTACATGGCTGAGATCATTAAAAGTGTACTAGTATGATACAATATCCAAAAGACAAAATCTTCCAAAATCAGCTACATGGCTCTTTCACTAGGCTACTTTCAGTAACCTACTGTGTACTGAATGGATGCACACTTTTTTTTACATCAAAAAGATGAACTGAAAATGAATAATATCACCTTTTCAAGTCTTCAACACATCTACTTATTCCAAAATAAATACACAGATTCCCAGAGCATCAAGAAACTCCTCATTTTTTTATTCACTAAATATCCATGGCATGACCTCTCACTCCGAAGGTTGTTGAAAAGTCAAATTGTATGGAAGGGATTGTTATTCAGATGGGGAAAAACACACAACTAAACAACTTTAATTCTAATTGCTGTATTGTAATTATAGTGTTAATTATTATGTGAGATTTTTGGAATGTTAGTTTTAGTTTGGAAACTTTTATCATTCCAATTGAAGTCGTAGACTTAGTAACCAGTTGTGTTGCTTAGCCCACTAAAACTGAGTAGTCAAGTACTGTAGGTCAAATATGAAAGAAAACAAACAGATACAAACAGATGGTGTGTCATTGCAAATACTATTACACAGTATACTATTGCAAATAAGAAAAAAAAAAGTTTGTCCAAGAATATATCTTGTTTAAGTTTGGATTTTGTATGCCATGCAACTACCTGTGATGAACTGCACTACTTGTTGTTGTTTATAGAGGTGGCAACAAACATTCTATACTAAAGCTACTGATTTTGTAGTCTGTGCTACATTATCAACCTCTGTAGCATACGTATTGTGTGCAAAAAAAGTTCATGTGCAGCCCTGCCTCCAGGATACTTAATCATTTAATTGTTGCGATTATTACAGCATTGACAGGGGATCTTTTCTCACAACTCATAGTTACTGGTCCCGAAGGGTCTCCATATGTAGTCGCCAGCCATGAAACTGTAAAATGGTTGGCATCTTAAAATAACCTCATTCCCATGATGTTCAATTAGAGGATGCTCAAAACTAGGTTTGCCTGACCCAAAAGATGCATTCGCACATGTCTGTTTCCTCGGACTGGAGTTGCAGGCCGTGCTCTGACTATCTGAAACATTAAGCATAAATTAATAAGTGTAGTTCTTTAAAGTAATCCTCATCATTTACATTCATTTAAGCCCTCCACTGAATACAGGAGGCTCAAAGCAACTTACCAGCTGCTGCCTCTAAAGTCCCTGACCACTCCTCTGAACCCTGGTGGCTAGTATAGATATTGATGTGTAACCGTCTGCCAAATATCCACCCCTCCAATTGGACAGCAGCCAGGTGTAGCAAGGAATTAACCACAGCACTCTCAACACAGACCTTGCTGTAGCATTGACATCAAAAATCTTAAAAGACAACCTGATTTATTTCTTTTTTATTTTATTGTTATTATTTTTTTATGACATTGTATTTTAGATGATAGCATATAGTATATGTTGTATGTATAACATACTATTCAAAATGTAAGGATCCATACAGAATTATGAACACACTCATAAAGGGGTGTTATTTAAGTATTTATTTGTTTATTTTACTTATTTATTTGTCTGACACTTTTATCCAAAGTGACTTACATACATGGGGACTAGTGGCTTGCTCATGGCGACAGTGACATAAAGCATTAAACCATTCATAATTCATTAATTAAGCATTCGCAATTTGTTCCATTGAAGGTAGGATAACCGATGCCAAATGATTTCCAACACGTAAGACTTCTCGTGATCAGGCGCCCTGGCTCTGTGAACTGGAAACGAACAAAGTAGGGACAGCCTGTCCCCCCAAACATTAGACAGTAATGTGTATTAGCCACATTGTGAATAAACTGCAGGTTTTATGAAAACTAGTGCAGTGCCCGTTCAAACATGCCATTCCTGAAGAAAACCCGTAGCTTAATTACATGCCCACAGGTATGCCTGCTTTAAAAATAGGATGATAGGGAAACATCATTCCAGCTAAGCATTCAATAATGAATACTGAATATTATATATAATATATTAGCCTATAATTAATGTGGCCTCTAACAGGTGCGCCTGCAGGAATTAATGCTATGGTACGCACACCCATCCCCCCCAACCTAAATAGCATAACAACCCAACCTAAATAGCATAACAACATCCACATGCAATAATACAACGACAATGTCTACAATGACCTATTAGGCTAAAGTTACGTTTAGTTTTGTTCTAGCGTAACGTGACGTCTGGCTTTAGTGCAGTCTAACGTTTTGACAAGCACACCAATTGCCTACCTTGTTCTTGCCCATCTGGAATAACTCCTAGCTTTGCTGCCTCCATCCTTTCTGTTTTCGTTGTTTAAACTTGATATCCATGATGAGTATTGAGTTAGTGAATTAGCTCAACATTGTGTGCTGACAACCATATATAGATAGCCGAGTAAAAGAAAACAGAAAGTAGCCTATTGCGTGTCTGCGTGCGTATTCTCTCTCCTGCTCAAACAAAATGCGTGCACGTTAATTTTGATAACATGTTCACTAACTTTACGTAATAGAAAATGGCAAATAGCCTAATGGCATGCAGCTAAAGGGATACTGTGCATACGGACGTACACCTGCAGGCGCGCCTGGCCTCTAATACATGTGTGATAAATTTAGGCATGGCTGCATGTGACATTTCTGCAGATCAGAATGACATAAGCCTAACAACTGTTTTGAGTTAAGTGTGTAGTTCTATAGCTTACTGAATAACTTCCTAATGCTATTCGAAGCATCAGTTTATTGCACATACTTTTATTTTGAGTGGTCCGCGTAATCATTTTATGCAAGCAAACTGCATACAGGGAGTCTTTATTGTTGAGGTCAGACATGATAATCATCTTGCATCTTAACCCACAAGCGGTTCCCGAGTAATCTGTTTAAATTGCGACTGACTATCATCAAAGTGAGACCTAGCAGAGCCCGTTCTCTGGACCTAGCAACTGTCAGTACACGATCCATGGGGTGGAGCTCCCCTGAAACTGGTCCCCTTGGAAACAGTGCAGTGCAGCGATAAACGTCCTACGTAAATAAGCATATTTTGAAATATGCATTCAAAAATCTTCAAAATCGAGAGTGCACACCTTTGTGCCACGCGCGAGCCACATACAAAATCTTAGGCCAGTCTGACAAACGGTCAGCGAGATATGCGTGCCACAGACACACAAACACACAGACACACAGACGCTTCTTGCTTTATAGATAGATAACAAAACACTGCTTCCGTCAACACTGCTTCAGCTTTTTTCCCCTCTGTAATGTCATCATTGATGTCAGCATTGCCATTATCAAGACATAGAAGAAGCTTTATAATCATGGTCATAAAATAATGCGTACAACGCCATAATGCTTTATGGATGACGTTATGGGAAAATTAATTGTATATGGTTTATAAATGTGCTTATAATGCTTTCTGGATACTCACACACAAGTGTCAGCAAGCAAATTGCATACATAGGCCTACACACAAACACTCTATGCCTAAAGCCCTTTGCAGTGTATTGTGATGGATTGTGCATTCTGAAGACCCCAGTGATGCCTTTGGAGCTTGGTAACTAGCAAGAAATGGATTCCTAAGGGGGGCAGAAGCACGGCCAGAGGCTGATCCGTGGCGACCTCGTCAAGTGCAGGCTTCCCAGCACTGCGCCACATCCACAGACACACACAAAACAAATGAAATAGCAAGTCTCTTGATATGTACCACCATGCATTAAATGTAGCATTCAAAGACCACATATGGACACAGTTCCAAACTTGCATTAGGCATTCTAGGCCTTTCATATTTCATGTTTGTGCCTACAACTCTTGCCTCTTCTCATAGCCCTCTCTCAAGGTCATTCAATCTCAATTATTTTGGTCGCCTGGACTCAGTAGTCCCGTATGAAGTCATTGCTGCACCCCACACACTGAGGCATCCCATGGGATTACCATTTCTCAGATAGGCTTTGTGACACTATAGGTTGGCCTACTGGCAAATAAGGCACTTGTTAGCCCTGCCACATTTGTATTTGTTCTAAAGCGGAGGTGTAAGAACAAACTAACACGTCCTCTTTTTAAAAAGCCACTGATGTCTCCACGCATTTCAGCATGGTTGGAAAGAACCTGTGTGTGTGTGTGTGTGTGCGTGTGCGTGCATGTGTGTGTGTGTGTGTGAGTGTGTGTGCGCGCGTGTGTGCGTGTGGTTACATGCTGCTATTCCGACATGCCGCTTCTTAGACATTGGCGTCTAATGGTCGAAGTGGCGGCATTAACATTAATTTTCAGGTGTCCCACTACTGCGACATTTTTTTTTTCATTGTCGGAGTAGCGGCACTTGACCTTTTTTCAAACGTCCTGTCATTCCGACACGAGGTCATTAACAGTGCCATAGCCAGGATTTTTCAACGGAGTGGACTTTTGCGAAGTAGGCCTAGGGTGGGCCTTTATTTTTTTTTATTCCAATATGGGCAGTATAGTCTAGGCCTACAGTAATCGTCCCAACGTTAAACAACACACGATTTCATCACAGCTCAGACGATTCATGGCAAACAAACAATAAAAGGCTACATTGATATAGCAGGGGCATCGACAGGATTGGATTCTATAATAGCCTACGCACAAACTTTAACCGAATGAAACCGAAAGGTTAGTCGCGTCTTTAAGAGTGCGCCTCACACACCAGGGCCCACTTCCCCGATAACGACGGAGACACGATCTTAAGAGGGTTTTCTACGATTCATCTTACGATCGTTCGTTTGATTTTTCCGACTGTTTCCCGAACATGCTCGTAGCGTGAACGCGCGTGCACTGCTCTTAAGATGCTCTTAAGGGGAGCTGTCCACGTTAATAGTTCTGAAATATCCTCTGATTTGACGGTGATGTCAGGTGACTGCACGTCACAGCTATAGGCCTACCATTTAAACTTCGGATCTACACATTAATTCACATCAATACGAAAATAAAACACTTTGACATCTGCATGTAAGCATCCCAAGTAGGTTATATACCACACAGAGACATAAATAATTGTAATTATTTTAAGATTAGATTGTTGCACCATGCAATAATTTTTCGCGGTGCCACTTATGAACACGTTTGAAGATAAGAAAGAAGTCGAGTAAGAAAGAGAGGAAATGTGTAGGCTTAGATTTTGATGCAGTAGGCTACAGACTAAACCACATGTTGCTTTCTCTGCTTTTTACCTCATAGGCCTAATAAAATATTCACTTAGCAAAGATAAGGTCAAACTATTCTGGCAACGTCTCGTTTCATAACTTGATTGCATTTTTGTCCGCTTTTCATCACATTATTATGACCATTAAATGTAGGCTATTTTGCACGCTAAAATCTGATTCATCACAGGTAAACACAATAAAGAATGGGAACGTAAGTTGGATTATGTATTCTAAGTTGTAATTCCTCTGTATGTCCTGTTGGTGACCTCAGTGAGAAGTACTGTTAAGACGCTCTTAGCCGGTAACGAGTACTCTGGAGCACTCGTAGATCTACGAGTGTTTTCACGACGCTCTTAAGCTACGATGGTTTCGGGAAACAGTCGGCAAATCTTAAGACGTTCGTAAGAGGGACTTTACGATGCTCTTAGGCTTAAGATGCTTTCGGGGAAGTGGGCCCAGCTCCGTTGAACATCAATGTTCAATACATATTTTTCGTGTTTAAGAGCTAAAACAAGTTGATTAGAGTCACATTTAAAATGTCGGGTAGTCTAAATTATAGCCTATAGCGCGTGCATCTCAGAGGAAGAGATTTTGGAGAGAGAGAGAAGATTTAACCTAGGTGATGATTATTTGTGTCTGGTGGTAATTAGACTTAAGACTTAAGACTTAGACTTAATAGATACCTACGAATTGATTTGAATAAAAAAAGATAAGACAACAAATGAAATGTGACCCTGCAAGGCGAAACCAGTCGTTTTAGTAAAATTTACAAAATTAAGTTATTGTAGCCTACTCACACGAACGGCCATAAACTAAACTTTAATATGCATATCGAGGGTATTGCAAATAGTATTGGGTATTGGATAGTCGCCGACCCTCATTAGATGTGGATATTAGGATATAGGATAGCCTTAAAGAAACAAGGTTATCGCAGTTGCTGTGAGACATACGGCCCTTCTCCAGTCTCTCTCAAAATCAAAACACACCCAATTCACGCTTGGACTTTTCGATTATGTTTCTAAATGTTGGGACTGATGGACACTGAACTCTGGGGGTTATTTGAACGTTCGTTGTGAAGTGGTTTACTGTAAAAGGAGCGTCGGATATCCCGCCTGTCTTTGCACAATTATAGGGCCATGATAATGCATGCGCTAGCCTAGAGTCGAGAGAAAGAAGACTAAATAAATATGCAGACATGTTATGTGCAATTCAAAAACTGCACGCATGACATATAAAAGATATATTCCTAGTCTACATTATTGTGTAGTAAATTGAGTTTATCCAACCTGCTGGCAAGCCAAAATGCGTTGCACATGGCTTTATCATTGTCCTCTAAAATGCAATATAAGCAACTTGAATATATCGCACACCCAGTTTGAACACCCTGATGGACACTGAACTCTGGGGGTTATTTGAACGTTCACTGAAGTGGTTTAGGCTACTGGAGCAAGAATTCCGCCCGTCTTTGCGCAATTGGCCATTGATTGACGGCCATTAATGAATTACCTAATATAGGTGGCCTGCACGCAGAGTTTGTTTGATGCATGGAGTTTCCGACCGTTTTCCCCTGAGAGCTTAGAGAATAAAATGAGGAGAGCTACCTGTGTTTTACATATAATGTGTAACATTTATTCACATGGTGTGGACAAGCGAAGCGTTTATGGCCTATATCCCCACATTCAAAACACTTCAAACTCTCTGTAGTAGCAAAAAGCATGTAGGTGCTCCCCATATACGGTACACGAAACGACACATCTAAACATTTACCAGGCTCATTCAAAAACATAAACACTTGTCTCCTAAAAGACATAACATGTTTAAGGGCCAGTCATGATTTCAAAATCACCTAAGGTTTTGACTGAAATGTGTGCCGAAAAACATTGTTTGGAGTGGATGGCGGGTGGATTGTTGATGTAGCTGCAAGTGCAGATGACATGACTCATCCATGCATCTAGGATGTTGGAATTTGATAGGATACAGGAACTGAGATAAATTGAAAATGAGGATTGGTAATGTCGGAATAGCGGTACTAAAAAAAGTCGGAGTAGGGGCATGTCTAAATAGAGGCATGTCAGGTATGTCGTAATAGAGGGTTGTCGTAATAACGGGATGTCGTAATAAAGAGTGAACCCCGTGCGGGGTTGTTTATATGAGTGTGAGTGTGTGTCTGTGTTTGTGTATATGAGTGTGAGTGTGTGTTTGTGTGTGTGTGAGACAGAGAGAGAGAGAGAGTTTGTGTGTGCGTGTGGCGGTTTTATTTCTGTTGCCTTGTGTTCCCACCTTTTGACCTTCTTTCATTTCCCAGTGCATTTGACCACAGATTGTCCTGCAAAAGAGCCCATGTTTGCCATTACCGGGTTGCTATTTTAAATGTTATAAAAACCTGTTTGGGGATCGAGTCAGGAGTAGAGTTACCACAAGGAGCTCCACGATCAATCCTGAGCCATTTCCCTTTCCCAAGCCCCCACCTCCCCAGCAGGTTGTAGAAACATATATAGAGGGGGTGGAGAAGAGTCACATATTAGGTGACATGGACCCATTTAGAGAGCAATTTAAAGCACTCCGCAACTACTGCTTCTGGTGAAGAAGTCTAGCCTCTTAATTAAGCCGTATCATCGTTACATAAAAGGCTCTAAAATATTACTCTTTGTTTTCCCGTCGTCTCAGTCCCTCAGGCTAAAGTAACAGGCTTTTAAGTCTCAACCAAGAAGTATCAAGCCTCAACCTCTTAGCCGCAGCTGAGGATCCAGGGAAAAGCAAGGGGGAGCGGGGGAGTGGGAAGTAATTGAACGCCATTCGGAAGCCAGATATTGAACCCAGAGAGCTGCGCTCAGATACATTAGTGGGTTTTAATACTAAGACACGGCACTCAGTGATTGATGAAAAAGGTGCAAAATGTAAGCATCTCTGGGAAGCCGAGGTCAAGCGCATGTGAGAGAGCAACAGCAGGAACGGAATGCTGATTCCCCGAGCTGTAGCACATATGATTTGGCCAGTTTGTGGTGCATTTAGCCTCAATTGTTAATTGGCAGCTGAATGAGCGTTCCCTTTCCATTATCTTGATGCGTTCACGTGTCAATTTACTCTCAAAACATGCACTCTCGCCTTTCTCTGAGGAGCATTTCCGAAAATGAGGCGATTCAGCCGCCTCCTACCAGGAAAGTCACGCATTCAATCTGCTTAACTCCTACTACCGAATTTAATTTTAATTAAACAGTTAATGAGGCATGGGATTAATGCCAATGGCTTTTTAAAGCAAACATCTATAAATCATTAAGGCCCCATTTGAGAGGAAGAAGAAAACCCCCCACGCGCAAACACCCACATGGTCCCCTCTCTTGCTCCCTCACTTGCTCTCTCCTCTTCTTCATCCCTCTCTTGCTCCCTCACTTGCTCTCTCCTCTTCTTCATCCCTCTCTTGCTCCCTCACTTGCTCTCTCCTCTTCTTCATCCCTCTCTTGCTCCCTCACTTGCTCTCTCCTCTTCTTCATCCCTCTCTCTCCTCTTCTTCATCCCTCTCTTGCTCCTCTCCTTCATCCCTCTCTTCTTCATCCCTCTCTTGCTCCCTCACTTGCTCTCTCCTCTTCTTCATCCCTCTCTCTCCTCTTCTTCATCCCTCTCTTGCTCCTCTTCTTCATCCCTCTCTTCTTCATCACTCTCTCCTCTTCTTCATCCCTCTCTTCTTCATCACTCTCTCCTCTTCTTCATCCCTCTTTCGCTCCCTCACTTGCTCTCTCCTCTTCTTCATCCCTCTCTCTCCTCTTCTTCATCCCTCTCTTGCTCCTCTTCTTCATCCCTCTCTTCTTCATCCCTCTCTCTCCTCTTCTTCATCCCTCTCTTCTTCATCACTCTCTCCTCTTCTTCATCCCTGTCTTCTTCATCACTCTCTCCTCTTCTTCATCCCTCTTTCGCTCCCTCACTTGCTCTCTCCTCTTCTTCATCCCTCTTTCGCTCCCTCACTTGCTTTCTCCTCTTCTTCATCCCTCTCTTGCTCCCTCACTTGCTCTCTCCTCTTCTTCATCCCTCTCTCTCCTCTTCTTCATCCCTCTTTCTCTCCCTCACTTGCTCTCTCCTCTTCTTCATCCCTCTTTCGCTCCCTCGCTTCCTCTCCTCTTCTTTATCCGTTCCCTTGTGGGCCAGTTGGTGTCGGCCTTGGACCCTCCGAGCAGATTGAGTGCCGACGTGTGTATTGAGTGGCTCTGTGTTTAGTGTGCAGACTGAGACAGAGCGTCTGTCTCAGGCACCGCAGACTAGCTCTGAACAACCCCACAGCATGGGCTGTCTGACATTGACTCTTCTGCACTGAAGGTCAGACACTACGCAAGAGGAGATTGCTTTCTTATTTCTTGAGGTGTGTACGTGTAAGTGTGTGAATATGTGTGTGTGAATATGTGTGTGTGTGTGTGTGTGTGTGTGTGTGTGTGTTTGGGAGTGAAAGGGGGAGATATTATGAGCATTGTGGAGAGGAGGAAAGAGAAAAGTCCCTCAAATCAGAATGGGCTTTTCTCGAAATGACCAGACACCATGTGTCGTTTGAAAGTGTGCTCTCCTCCACCGTGTCCAGCACAGGAACATCCTAGACCACATAGACCAAGAGGGTCAGAGACAGGAGAGACAGCTTGAGATATGGACAGCATTTTCCTCAAAGCCACAAGGACTGAGTCTACTATTGAAGAGCTGGAGCTGTTTTTGTGCATGTCATATTGGCTACCATCTCGCTAATCCATCACTGCTCTTTGAATAGTTATTACATTTAAGTCCCCATTAGGGTTGCTAAATTAGGGTTTGAGCCTATCTTGTCAGAGATGAGATGGGGTCATCGTTGGCTGAAGGATTTCATACATTAGGAAGGGTCGTGTTGAATGTTAAGGTAATAACGTTTTTTATGGGGCCATTAAGGATGACAAAAAAAGACCAGACATTTGCGTGAATGTCACTGTAAAGGCCTCATGCGTCACACCCAGTCACCCTTTATTGACACGGAGAGAACGCACAACACTGCTTCCATCATGACTGTTACTATAGTCCAATCTATATAACTAACTGCGTGCTACAGCCTGGGCTGCAATATATTGTCTTTAATCCAATGTTTTAACTGAGACATGAAATGTGACAAGAAAAGGATATAATTGTAGGCCAAAGCACATGGCACTGACAGAGACAAATGGGTTGGCCTTTGAGGTAAGACTGCAGTCAGCCTGGCAGGTACAGTTATATGGAACATTGTGGCTTTCAGTGCTACTCCAGCTTGGGACAGGAATGCAGAGACATTTCTTCAACTGTCTCTAGGAAATGTCTCCATAGGAAGTGTGGTATTGCATCTGTTTCCTTTCTGACTGCCACAGTAAAGTCAGGCGCTGCATTCTGGTCTTGTATGCAATACAATACAATAGTTGAAACATACAATACAATAGTTACAGAATTTTGTCAGGTGCATGCATGCGTGTGTTAACACATGTATATTATTTTTTTGATAATTCCAGAAGGTGATAAAGTATATGCTCTGGTACATTTTTATTTATTCATTTTGCAGAGCCTGCTTGAAGAACAGGTGAGCTCTACCTGCTATGAAGTCTTGTAATTACTTCAGGTTACTTAATTGTTTTGAATATTTCATGCTTCGTGTCAAGTCAATTCAGTACCAGCATAACAAAGCATTTCCATCTCATTAGCTCTCACTCCATCTTGCAGTCTTGCAGTAGCTTATCCACCAGTGTAATAGGCACATTGCATTACGGACCAATAAAACAAGCTTAGTGTCAGACAGTAAGATTGGGCATTGACTTCAATATGTTGTGCTAAGCATGCTTTCATTTTCTAGTATGCGATTTGTAACAATTAAGACAAGGGCACAGCCATATGTCATGGCGGGAGTCCAATTGAATGACTTATCCTCCTGATAAAGGCTCTATATTCTTATAGCACCACAAAGCAAAGCTATCAGATATTGATTGGATTAATCCTTCTTTGGGACACTATTGATCAGGGATAAAGCCATCAGTATACATTTTAATCTCTGTGTAATCAGATATACTTGTTAGTCTATTGTGGAGATACATCTCAATATTTTGAGATTATTTGGTTACCACACGTGCATATTTTGACTGAAAAAGTACATCTGATCTGACAATAAAAAAAAGGGTCAGTGTATGTCATGAAAGTGTATTCAATCAATTGAGATGGTCAGTTGTTACATTTGCTGTGCCTCTAACTGTGGCATTTTATTTGTTCATTAGGATGTGGTTCAATATCGACAGTAAATCACTGCCAATTTCAAGACAAATGTTCTCAGGTTAAATTGGGTGAAAAGCTTTTGACCTCTCTGACTTGTGAAATATGCTAACAGAAAATGTGCCAGTTAAACTGATTTCCAAATGGATATATCCACACAACCTACCATCTGTAGATTATATACAATATTTAGATACTATTTTTTTTACTATTTTTATTCATTTTGGCATTAGTATTGCTGCCTTACTAAGAAAATGGACTCTTGCACACTGAGTGGGTGTGGTGGAAAAAAGCCTCTACCCGAACCTCCAATTATACTCTGAACAATATGCAACCCGCGGAGAACAGTCTGAGATGAGAAGTAGCCACTAAACGTCTTTATTCATAAATCCTCCAGCTCTGAACAGACAGAGACTAAGGACTAAGTACAGCCAGGCAGGAGATGTGAATGGATGGATGTCCTCTGCAGCGGAATCCAGGAACCAGGCCTCTGATGAGAAGATGCACAAATTCTGAAATCCGCTCCCTAGGGACTCAACTTTTATACCCGCTAGAGCTGGTGTTAGAACACCACCTTTTATACCCGCTAGAGCTGGTGTTAGAACACCACCTTTTATACCCGCTAGAGCTGGTGTTAGAACACCACCTTTTTTTGTAATTTTGTAATCCTCGGCCAGGTGTCATATGCAAATGCAGACACCTCTTTAGCCAATCAGTGTTTACCCCATTATTCATATTGGTGGATAAGTTTACCGTATTGTCCATAAAAATAATGTGCACCATTTATTTGGTACCAGCCGAGTCTATTCGATTACATACAGCAGGCCTGCTTCCTGTCTCGGCATATGCATGACATCATCCCTTGGTGCCTGCCTGGCCATACATTCGTCTCAGAAATTCACCACATGGGTTTATCCAGTTGGACCTCAGACTAAATGATGGCCTACATGTAGCCTTGATTCACAGCGAGGGTAGAGCTTTGTTTTCTCAGCAGAGGCCAGGAGTCCAAATCTGCTCATCTTCTCCATGCACTTAGATTCATCAATTAAACATCGCACCACCTAATATTGATTTAGGCCGAACACTTATAAGAAGTCAAGCTGCATAACTCCTCTGAGAATCTACTCTGAGGTCTTTAGATACAGGAAGGAAGATGTCTGTACAGTATATCTTATTATCACCCGGAGAGAAGAAATACTCTTTTTCGGATTGGCTGGTGGGGTGGCTATTAATTCTGAATAACAGGACACCATTCCATATCAATGCTTATGAATGGTAACTATAACAACCATAGTAGGACGACGGTTGCAGCGCTTTAGAATCTTTTGGTTGCAGGCTTTGCAACAATGGAATCAACTGTAAACAAGCTAACTGTCCATGCTATCGCTGTTATAGGGCCAACGAAAGTTGTACAACAAGCTGAACTAGTGAGCTTCTTTTTAAACGGAACCGCGTGTTTCCTTTGCTTTACAGTGGCAACAGGGTGATACGCGGGATAACGGCCTTCGAGGTGTGTCCAGTTATACGGAATTAATGGGCTCGTCCTCGTCCATTAACTCTGTATAACAGGACACCTCAGTGGCCGTTATCCCTTACGTATATCTCAGTACAAAAAAAAAAATAGCCATGCATTTGCTTAAAATATAAAAGATAAACAAATTCAGTGACTGCTCACTTTGATCACAACAGTGGTATCGACAACTTGGTAATCTTTTTGCAAGCTGTAACATTTCTGGGCAACTACTCTCTTCACATCTGACCTTGTGAAATTGGGTTTGACTTTCAGCAAGATCAGGATCAATGGCCCAGCCATTTTCTTTCTTGTGAGTGCTGCCAACTCGATTGTTAACCGGCCTGACTCCACTGGTTCCTTATGTTTTTCGGCATGCCCCCCATTGATGCAGATTTACTGATGAATAAATAAAAGCCTCACAAAGAGAGATAGAATGAGAGAGAGAGAAACATAAAGAGAGAGAAAAAGAGAGAGGGATGAATACACACTCCCAAATAGATGTTGACAGCTCACATGCTCTGAGATGGAAGACCGTCAAGGTTTTTGGCTTTTTCCGCTGACTCTAGCCGGTCAAGCGGGCAGACAAGGCTTCAAGTAAAGCATGTCACCGCGGCCCCCTGGCCCACTCAGGCCACAGGGAAGACCCCCCTGGGACTACCACACTCCTATTAAGTGGCCTTACAAAGACAACAGACAAGTCACGCATGGTGGAAACATCCGCGCTCTCGTGAGGTGAAAGGTTTAAGAGTAGAGAGGTAGGTTTAAAATAATAATGACCCATCTTTAGGTTCTGGTATAGCATCTCACTCTTTCCCTCTCTCTGTGTCTTTCTCCCTCCCTTCTCTCATCCAGTACATTTTTCTTTCTGGCCCTGAGTTTACAATATGAGTAGTCACAGAGAACCCACAGTCTTCCTTCCACAACGTTTTCTTTTTGAGCACTGGTCTGTCATCTAAAGCCATCCATCTTTAGCTGTGCTCTCACAATATGACTGGCAAGGCATTACATGGTTGATTACCAGTAATTCCCTTGCCGGGAAGAGCCTCTAAGCAGCCACCGTTGTAATCCCCCCCCACACACACACACCCCACCCTCTCGGCAACCTGTACAGTCGCTCGGTGACATTGCAATATGTTTTCCCTATCCATCTGGGACCTCTGTCCCGAGACTGTCCGCTAATGGCCTGTAAATCACATTTCAACTTTCTCAACATCTCAACTAGATAAATGCCCGCCTCTGCGTTTGACAGACAGAAAGCAATTTGCCAAAGAATAAGTATGCCAAACATGCAGGTCTTAAATGCTAGTCGTTAAGTGCAACAGCTGTGCTGATATAATTGTGTCTGTCACAGAGGTGTGGGTGTCAGTATTTTTTAGATTCTATATAATTAGTGACTCCCTCTATGCCGACACTTCTGCTGGAAAAGCCCATGGCTGGAGTTCTAAGGGTTAATATATCTGAGTGTAGTGATTATTGTTTCATCTTTTTATCTATGTTTCCTTTTGGGTGAAGAGGACAAGTAAGACCTTTTTGTGTCAACAAAGCTGAAATGAACACATCTAGCCATTCAACATTATGTATAAAGATGGAAATTATTTCCACAACCAACCAATCTTTTTTTCTTCCCTTCATGATATGTCCAAAGTCTACAGTCATCCACCATCAAACATTCTTACTCATATGCTTTTCTAACTCAATGTTATATAATAGTTTTCTAACTACCCATATATGCTTTTCTCATTGGCTCTAGTAGTTATTTACACAAACAGAATGATTCAGGAAAAGAGAGTAATAGAGGTTATTCCACCAAGACTAATTCAAGAGAGTTGTATTTCAAGAGTTGTATTTAAGAATGAAGCACAAAGTAAGTATGTCTATTTCAGCCTTTCAGGACAGAGGTGTATTTCCAGAGCCGATTTATAACCGAGGATAAATGTGTCCTTGTCTGTGCTGTTGACACGATTAACTTTCATCCACTGTGCTCTTGGTGTCACCCCACACTTTAATCATCGTGCAGTGCCACAACGTCCTGGTGGCACCCCCATCGCCCCCTCCAACAGCCCTCCCTTCCTGCTTGCCACGAGCACTGCATGAACTTTTTGGAGGGCATGTCTTCAGAAATAAGCCACCTCCACGCACTGGCAGGACACACCAACCCAAGCAATTACCCTTCACCGTTTGAGCACCACACTGCTCTCTCTCACACACAAAAGCACACACACACACACACACATAACACACAACACACACACACAAACACACACACACACACAAACACACCAGAATATTTACTCACAGTTCCCTCCATTAACAGAACAATACAGTGTGTGTGCATTTAAAATATATATAAATACACACACACAGAGAGACAATCTTGGACTGAAAGAGGTTATGAGAGTCAAAGGAATTACTTTTTTTCTCTCGCTCCCAATCTATTCTTTCATTCAATTTTTTTATTTTTTTTTCTACTTTCCGACTCTGGCGAGGTGTGCTGCAGACTGTTACACCAGCGCAGCCTCCATTTATTGTGCCGAGGTAATTACTGCTGAGCAGAAGCTCATCAAGTGGAGAATTTCAAATGATTTCCCCATATTCGGGGAGAGTGAACCATGGAATATAGAAAATGATGAATTAGGAATGTATTTACTGAGAACCTGATGAGGAAGGTTAAAGCGATTAGGCTCAGAGACTGCTGCTCTGCACTGGGGAATCCACTGAGAGAAGGTCTGCTGCCACTGCAGATGCTTCTGCTGTGTGTGAGTGTGTGTGTGTGTGTGTGTGTGTGTGTGTACTGTATGAGTGTATCTCTCTCTCTCTCTCTCTCTCTCTCTGTGTGAGTGTATGTGTGTGTGTGTGTGAGTGTGTGTGTGTTGTGTGTGTACTGCATGTGTGTATCTGTGTGTGTGTGTGTGTGTGTATGTGTGTGTGTGATCCCTCTGATTTCACCAGGTATTGAAGTTTCCAAGAATGCATAAAATGTGAGAAAGAACTTTACATCTCTCCCAGGTCAGTCATTCAGTTGGTTTGTTATGACACTGAGAGCAGTTAGTCAAACACAATGGTTCATTATGTCATCAGGCCAATATGAAACACGCCAGAGAAATTGGAGAGATCGGTATTATCCAATCAACTCTCAACAATGTTTACTCCCCATAAAGTTCAAGCGTGGTGTACAATGTCTTATGGGATATTCCATTTTCCAAACACGCAAGCTAAATTAAATGTCTACTAAATTATATTTATTGGATTTCCTCCCAGCAATAAAAATGCTACTGCCTCTCCTCTCTCGTTAATTGAAGTTGCATTTTCTTGTTATGTAGATATCTGCAAACGTTAATTGGTGCATATATCACATTAAACATAAAAGCATGTAACAACTATCTCTCTGTCTTTCCGCTCTCATTATTTCTTTTTATATGTGTCTGTCTCCCTTCACTGTATCCCAGCCACACACTCACACACAATCCTGCTGCAGCACACACACTTTTCAATTTGCCTCCACACTTTGAATTTGCTAAGGTGTTTGATTCATGTGTATGTAAAATGTATTAGACCTGTCAGTCATGGGTAAAATTCTATTAAAAAGTATATGTGCACTATTTGGACATATTATGTACTTTTCAAACAAACTAAATATCATCAACAGCCTACAGCACTTATTTTAGTACATTCTCCCAAGGCAATCTGAATAACCTTAATATTTTTATTTTTATTACTTGATTCACATTATTAAAAGTTTGCACTACAGCCTACTAACGTGCAAATAGAAACGTGTGCAGTTACATTTGACTACATATTGACGTTGGTCCTCTTTCATAAATGGTTACATTTGACTACATATTGACGTTGGTCCTCTTTCATAAATGGTTACATTTGACTATCATATTGACGTTGGTCCTCTTTCATAAATGGTTACATTTGACTATCATATTGACGTTGGTCCTCTTTCATAAATGGTTACATTTGACTACATATTGACGTTGGTCCTCAGACTGACTGAGGGGAGAGGTTGTGTGAGTGTGAGAGAAAGTCGTGTTTATACCTTGAGGTTGCGGCTTCTGTGTAAGGTTACCTCCAGGTCTTGCATTACGTTGGCACGTCCGCTCTGACCCCCTCTGTCTCTGCGACGACTCGGAGGCCCAGGTGTCCCGCAGACCGACCAGCAGGCCACATCACAGAATAGGAACAAACTCCGACTGACCAGAATCTCAAAATACTATTTAAGCCACCATGCTGGGAAAAATTGCTATGAATGCTCATTTGCCGCTCAAATGGCCAATACTGTCCCATAAATAATATAAACTATGTGGGGAAAAACTCCCTCCATGCCGACACATTATTACTTGAATTAATGCTGCTCATTCTTCTGAAAGGTAGACAGAGTTGGTTGATTTTATGTTTATTTTTGTTTCCATCATATCTCTTGTGTACACTTGTGCACAATTATTCATACATTTACTCTTGTTGCAGAGGCTTATAGTATACATATACTTTGATATGAAGCACAGCTAAACCACACATTTTATCAGTAGACTGAGACCTTTGATCTGCTGGAACACTGATGATGATGATGATGATGATGATGGTAACTCTAATATAATACCAATGGTGATGCTGACAGATGATGATGGTGGTGTTGAGTTAAAGGTAAAGAACAATCCTCCAGCCATCATCGATAGCACAGTAGGACCATTATCCTATTTAAACCTTTACATCCAAGTAGTTTCACATGCTTCACATCAAGTCAAGCATTTATTCAGAAAGTGTAAGTACAAAAAAAAGTGACTTGGCATATCCAGTGGTGCTGACTAGCAGTGGTTTCTCAAGTGCTTTAAGGGCCAAGGCATCTTCCTCCCTCTCATTAATTTCAGTTTTATAGTTTGCTTAATATGTTATTGACTGAATTAGCGTAAAGATTAATGTGTTGTTAAATGATGTTGGCTCAGGGTGCCCTCCCTGTTCAACGAAGTGCTCTGTCAGCATTTCTGCAGATTATATTCCACGTATTACTCGAACCGCATGTCATTTGCTCCAAGGGCATGTTCGTATCAACTTACCCGACGAGGGATGCCTCGCAAGCAAACAAACATTATCCACACAGAGAGCACTCAATTAATTCCAAGAGGGTACAGGACACGTTTGTCAAAATGCTCGAAGAAATCCTGAAAACTAGTTCAAAAAAGACACATGCAGAGACAGAGGCAGCAGCAACAGAATGCTTATTTTAAGACGCACAGGAGAGCTGAAACAACTTTCTGACAGTTTCATCATGCGTTACTTCGACACTCTGTTCTTGAAATTGACATTGTTGGCTTTGATCAAAGCCCAAAACAGAGCCATGATTTTCTGAAAGAAGTGTTTCATATGATTGCTGTGACAGAATGCATATCTTCAAAACACTGGCAGTGCTTCAAGGGAGATGTGTGTGTGTGTGTTTATGAATGAGTGAAAGAGAGAGAGCGAGAGAGAGAGAGAGAGATGTGTTGTGGCATCCACAGGCTGAACATATATCAAAATGTTTCTCTTTCTGATGAATGTGAGCCTATCTGTCCTCAGCCACCTCATGATTAATACACAACATTAAGAGCAGGACATGAACACAAATGAATGGGTTACAATGTAAAATGCCTCTAATAGTGATGCTCCTTTTGTAGTTAAAAGTGTCTGGACCGAGCGCATTTCACCCTCCTCATTAATCACAATCAGGCCCATGGAGGAAGCAGTGGCTCCACGCTGGCCTGATTTGTGACAGACATTGCTCGTCACTGTGCATCGCTGGCAGTTTCTGTGTCACAAACCCACTGAGGACACCACTGAGCTTGCAAGCTTGCCACTGGGGGCACTCAGGGTGGAGAAGCTCAAAGAGATACAGTACGCACCTGTTCTGCTACTACTGAGATACGTACCTGTTCTGCTACTACTGAGATACGCACCTGTTCTGCTACTACTGAGATACGCACCTGTTCTGCTACTACTGAGATACGCACCTGTACTGAGATACGTACCTGTTCTGCTACTACTGAGACCTGTTCTGCTACTACTGAGATACGTACCTGTACTGAGATACGTACCTGTTCTGCTACTACTGAGATACGTACCTGTTCTGCTACTACTGAGATACGCACCTGTTCTGCTACTACTGAGATACGCACCTGTTCTGCTACTACTGAGACCTGTTCTGCTACTACTGAGATACGCACCTGTTCTGCTACTACTGAGATACGTACCTGTTCTGCTACTACTGAGACCTGTTCTGCTACTACTGAGATACGCACCTGTTCTGCTACTACTGAGATACGTACCTGTTCTGCTACTACTGAGACCTGTTCTGCTACTACTGAGATACGCACCTGTACTGAGATACGTACCTGTTCTGCTACTACTGAGATACGTACCTGTTCTGCTACTACTGAGATACGCACCTGTTCTGCTACTACTGAGATACGTACCTGTTCTGCTACTACTGAGACCTGTTCTGCTACTACTGAGATACGTACCTGTTCTGCTACTACTGAGACCTGTTCTGCTACTACTGAGATACGCACCTGTACTGAGATACGTACCTGTTCTGCTACTACTGAGATACGCACCTGTTCTGCTACTACTGAGATACGCACCTGTACTGAGATACGTACCTGTTCTGCTACTACTGAGACCTGTTCTGCTACTACTGAGACCTGTTCTGCTACTACTGAGATACGCACCTGTACTGAGATACGTACCTGTTCTGCTACTACTGAGATACGCACCTGTTCTGCTACTACTGAGATACGCACCTGTACTGAGATACGTACCTGTTCTGCTACTACTGAGATACGCACCTGTACTGAGATACGTACCTGTTCTGCTACTACTGAGATACGTACCTGTTCTATACGCACCTGTTCTGCTACTACTTCTTCATCTGCTGTCAGTTTCTGGTCTTACGAATACGAAGGTTCCTGGTACATCCAACACCTCTTATTTGACACAACGGCTACATTTTTGGTGGGTCTCTCAAGAAAACTCTTAATAGCAATTTATCAAAATACAGTTTTAACTAGCTGCCTGTTGTTTGCTTAATCTTCTTATCTGCCTTATCCCCTGCCCAAACACTATTTGGATCCTTTGCTGCATGCACAAATCAGTGGTGTAAATTAACTTGTCATTTGCTCAGAGAGCAAGAGACAGAGTCAAGCTATTGCTGAGATGTTTCATTTGGAAAGCAGGTAATGCCAGATGGCAACTAGAGTGCATTTTTCGAGAAAATGAAAAATGTGGTGGAGGATGTGTCTTTGGCAGCTGGACGAAGTGTGAACACTGGTCAATGAAATGAGATGTCTGTTAGAACAAATGAGTAGGTTCCAGGGATTTTAGAATAGCTAGGGAATGTTGTTGACGCAAAGCAAAGCCCTCAAATCTCACTCACTCTTTTTGGGCCATTTGCTTTTCTAACACTGTTATCATGTATAGTCATAAAGTTAATACTTATATTTAACTGCAATGTTTTGTTGCTTTTTCTGTCAGGAACGGTGAATGTAGGCTACCTTGAAGTCTTCTACTTCTCCAACCTTAGCCAGAGGGGGGTGGATTAACTCTCGATTTGCATTAGGTAGGCCTATAACACAATTTAAGTTGATGGAAACAATTTCTTTGCGTATATATTCCCATTTGTTGCAGTTTACCTGCTTATTTTTGTAAACGTTGCCCTGTCCCTGACAGCCTTACTTTTTTTAATCCCACAGTTGATCAGAACTCTTCCTACATTAAAAAAAGAACACTCAACACAATTCACTGTGGATAGAAACACATGCAGATACATATATTCTTGCACTGAATAAGTTGTAACTGGCTTTAGCCTTGTCAATCTACTGGCTGACATTTAGACAGTCTAATGAGACGGTTCTGAGCTATTTGGTTACAGTACATTTCACAGCTTTTAATCCACTTTAACAGCCTATTTCAAACTGAAATTCTACTTGTGTGACATTTATAGTTAAGAGGGTTTAAATAATTATCTGGCTATGATTTGCTACTTCACTGATTTCTTTAAAAGTATAAGTATATATACTCTTTTGATCCTGTGAGGGAAAAGTCTACCGCTATGTTTACAATGTAGCCTATTGTAAAGTAGGAGATGATCATAAGATAACTGGAAAATACTTTATTTCTTTGCACATTTGAATAGACCACTGCCTGGGTCCACAGTGAATGTGGCAGAATCAAATTGTCCTTTTGGCCAAGTCCATATGAGTTGATGTGACGTCAAAACCTGATATAAAGCACTGACTCTAGCTAAATTAGCTGAAAAGCGAGCTAGCAGTCATTCATAACCTATAAGCCAAAAAACATTGCATCAGCCTAGCAGCTAACCTACAAAGTACACATTGTTAGTTCCACAAGCAGAGGGAGAAAGAGCAGGTCCATCTTCATCTGATGTAACATCAGTTCAGGATATAAGACAAGATGAGCTTAGCAAAGTAGCTAACATATTCCAACTCCCTAGCAAACATTTACTATTTCAGTGAATTATAGTAAATGTATTTATATCAAATGACCCTCCAAGTTAAAATTGGTCAACCATGTGTAAGCCCTTCCATGGTAGCTTTACTTTTGACTGACAATGCGCTGTCCATTACTTTTCAAGTCTTTGGACAGAAACTGAATTAATTTAGAAATTCTGAATAGGAACAAAGCATTTCTAAAAATAAAATAAAAAAATGGTTTCGGGGAAAATGTAGTAATTCTGCAAACATCAGAGAGAAAGAGCGAGGGAGGAAGGGAGGGAAAGAGGAGAAGCCACTCCTGGCCCTCCATCTGTAATGTCACATCATATGAGATGCCTCTCAAAGTAGTCAAAGGCTCCACCACAACCATCCCACTCCCCTCCTCCTCCCTGCCCCAACACTCTCATTTCCCAGATGGAGCATTTGGAGTGGGATCAGGATCTGAAGCTGCAGAGAGAACCACCTAAACACGGAGTGTCGCCGAGTCATCTGTTCCCCCTCAGCTTTTTCATCACCCACATCACAAACACCTGACAAGAATTCCTCTTTTTTTCTCTCTTCTTCTCACCCTGTTCCCTTTCTTCTCTTTTTTTGTTCAAAAGGGGGGGGGGGATTAGACTGTTGTCTAGTGCAGTGTTTCTTAACTGGTGGGTCGCGACCCAAAAGTGGGTCGCGGAGGGGTCCTTGGTGGGTCGCGGAGCTGTGGTGAAAAAAATGCTAATTCATTTATACGGTTAAAAAAAACAAAAAACACGTCCAACTTTTCCCGGCAACAATTTCCACTCTTATTTTGACAGACGATTTTAGCTCCATATCATCTGTTGCCATAGATACTGTCGGAGTGTTTTGCGAGATAACGTGCAGTCATTTGAATGAACAAGATGTCGAAACGAAGGTATGATCCCGAATATTTGAAATATGGATTTAGTTGTGTCGAGGACAAAATGGTTCAGAAACCCATCTGTGTGGTATGTGGTGAGACACTCGCACATGAGAGCATGAAGCTGTCGAAACTGAAACGGCACCTGGACACAAAACACCCGACGGTCAAAAATAAACCAGTGGAGTAACTTTCAAAGACTGCTAACGGCAACATGCTCCACACAAGTGCAGGCACTCCGCGCATCTTACCACGTAGCTCACCGGATCGCGAAGGCCAAGAAACCTCACACCATAGCAGAAGACCTCATCTTACCTGCAATTGTGGATATGGTGAGGGAGATGGTCGATGAAGCGACCGCAAATAAGTTAAAAACAATACCGCTGTCCAATGACACCATTAGCAAGCGCATTGAAGACATGTCAGAGAATGAACACAATTAGGCCTATAATAATAATAATAACAACAATGATAATAGGCCTATAATAATAATAATTATAATAATAATGATGATGATGATAATGTTATTATTACACAGACCTATTATGGTTATATATGGTTATATTATAATATGATATTATGATAATATAATGATGATGATAATAGGCCTAATCATAATAATAATAATAATAATAATAATAATGTTATTATTACACAGGCCTATTATGGATTTATTTGGTTATGGTTATATATGGTTATTTGAGAATTACATTTAAATTGACTTGAACGCTAAAAAAATTGGGTCGCGACCTAATGACAGTGGAAAATTGTGTGTCCCAAGACTGTTAAGAACCACTGGTCTAGTGGGCGAGACAACCCCATGCCTTCCACTTATTTTCCTGTATTTATTTATTTATTTACTGACTTATTTTATTTTATTTTGCCTGTGCAAACTGTCACCTGCTCAGAGCGAGGAGCTGGGGACTGTGAGCTGTGGGGAGGCAGTGGATTCCTGGTGCTACAGAAATGCTGCTTTTTACAATAAAAGAAACATGAAAGGCCTTTTGATGTTGGAAAGGTTCACCTTGCTCTGAACAACACTGCTAGCTTGAGCAACAAGCACTGAGACAGTTTGTCTGAGGATAGCTCCAATGCAATGTGCAGCTTGGTGCAGGTGTGTGTGTGTTTGTGTGTGTGTAAGTTTCTGTGTGTGTGTGTGTGTGTGTGTGTGTGTGTGTGTGTTGTGGGGGCAGAGCAGGGTGGGGTAATTACACAGATTGAATGCATGTTAAAGTATGAGTTTAAGGTGAAGACTATCCCTACTGAAAAAAACAGCCTGACCAGCTAAAGGTGGTTTGCTGGTTGACCAGCTTGTTGACCAGCTTGTTTGACCACCATATGATGGTTGACCAGCTAGACCAGCAAATCCCTACTGAAAAAACCAGCCTGACCAGCTAAAGGTGGTTTGCTGGTTGACCAGCTCGTTGACCAGCTTGTTTGACCACCCTATGATGGTTGACCAGCTAGACCAGCAAATCTCTTGCGAAAACATACCTTCAGCTGGTTTACCCACCTAACGATGGTAATTCAGCTGGTTTTGCTTGTCGTACCACCTCAAGCTGGTCATTTTAGCTGGTGTTGCTGGTCTACACTGCTGGTTTAACTGGCCGTGCCAGCTTATGTTGGTCAAACCAGCATGACCATCTTACACCAACAATGTCAAGCTTGGCAGGCTGGTCACCAGCATGACCATCTTGCACCAGCTTTATCCCACACGACAGGCTGGTCAAACCAGCATGACCAGCTTCCTCAGATGGTCACGCCAGCATATCCAGCTGGTGGTCCAACCAGCTACACCAGCAAAGACCAGCAAGAGCTGGAAGAAAACCAGCAAAGACCAGCTTAAACCAGCTAAAACCAGCTACCAGCATAAGCTGGTTTCTAGCTGGTTTTTTCAGCAGGGATCTCTTGCGAAAACATACCTTCAGCTGGTTTACCCACCTAACGATGGTAATTCAGCTGGTTTTGCTTGTCGTACCACCTCAAGCTGGTCATTTTAGCTGGTGTTGCTGGTCTACACTGCTGGTTTAACTGGCTGTGCCAGCTTATGTTGGTCAAACCAGCATGACCATCTTACACCAACAATGTCAAGCTTGGCAGGCTGGTCACCAGCATGACCATCTTACACCAACAATGTCAAGCTTGGCAGGCTGGTCACCAGCATGACCATCTTGCACCAGCTGTATCCCACACGACAGGCTGGTCAAACCAGCATGACCAGCTTCCTCAGATGGTCACGCCAGCATATCCAGCTGGTGGTCCAACCAGCTACACCAGCAAAGACCAGCAAGAGCTGGAAGAAAACCAGCAAAGACCAGCTTAAACCAGCTACCAGCATAAGCTGGTTTCTAGCTGTTTTTTTCAGCAGGGATATAAGCAGATTCATGCATGGAAGCTGTATTTTATTTATTTATTTATTTATTTATTTATTTATTTTTATCACAGCTAGCCATACAGAGGTTACAGAAACTAGCAAAGTACATTGCCTTTCATTTCTATAAACAAGATTATGAAAAGGAGCAGTATATGGACACTAAGAGAAAAAAAAGCACTTTAAAAATGTTCATTGGTTGCATGCAGAGTGACTATACTGATAGAATTATGTTGAATGTACAATTGGATATTTCAGGGGAAATAAGATAGATAGATAGATAGATAGATAGATAGATAGATACTTTATTGATCCCCAGGGGAAATTCAATTCAATAATACAAATGTTGTAAACAAAACATTTAAGCTCTAACATAAAATGGTGTATTCTAAGAATCATGAATTGTCCATATAATATGTATTAAAGCAATAATGGAGCTTTGCAGACATTTTGGTCCTCTATGTGAATGTCAACCTTCCCTATGTTTGGATAATCTTGGACTTCCTTCATCATTTTTACAGTGTTTGCTTTAATAAACATAATTAAGCTTTGTTGAAACATTTCTCAAAAAGTGCATTACTCTTGCTTTTAAATGTACATAATAAATATACATTATTCTGTGCTATTTCACTTTTGAGCACAGTTACGATATTGACATTAATATTGTATAAACCATACAAAGGTTACAGAGAGTCTCTTCAATGCTCTTAATGTATTTCCTTTAATATGATGATCTACTGAAGCATCTAGACACAGTGTCTGCCCTCTATAGCAGCTCCATCTGCAGAAATCTACACCATGACAAATGGACTTTAGAGGGAGACGGAATGCAATTTTTTCCAGAGTATTTGTGACAACAGATAGTCAGGTAGAGTTTTGATGGGACAGGCATGGCTCAGACTGAAAACCTGAGTGGCAGGGGAAGCTTGACGAACCACTTATGGACACAGCAAGAAATGGCCAAAAGGTATTCCTTTAAAGCTAACCATATACTGTTGCTAACACCAGTGCTATGGTCCACTGCCAGTATTATAAAGCCCCATGTCCGTAGTTATATATGACATGTTCATACAGTATTTCCCCTAGGCTGCTAAACCAGCAGAGTCAAGAGCATACCTCGTCCTGACACAGCACAGATCCATGCACTACCAAGGCCAGATAATGTTTTAATGTAATTGTAGGAAGGTCATCACAGTTTAGTTCTTTCAAAACTTAGACTTTAGAAACCATGAGTCTCTTGCAGTACGCAGTATATACAGTATATACAGTATGAGCACATTTTCTTTTCTCTCAACAAAAAATTAAGAGAAATTTAGGAGAATGTTACTACATGCTGTCCATTGCATTCCACAAGTATCTTTACACTTCTCTGTGACTTTAAACAGGCCAATAGCAACATTATATTCCATGCTGGAAAAAAATAGCCTGACTAGCTTAAAGTGGTTTGGTGTTGACCAGCTTGTTGACCAGCTTGTTTGACCACCCAGTGATGGTTGACCAGCTAGACCAGCAAAACTCCTCTGAAAACATACCCCTGCTGAAAAAAACAGCTAGAAACCAGCTTATGCTGGTAGCTGGTTAAAGCTGTTCTTTGCTGGTTTTATTCCAGCTCTTGCTGGTCTTTGCTGGTGTAGCTGGTTGGACCACCAGCTGGATATGCTGGCGTGACCATCTGAGGAAGCTGGTCATGCTGGTTTGACCAGCCTGTCGTTTGGGATACAGCTGGTGCAAGATGGTCATGCTGGTGACCAGCCTGCCAAGCTTGACATTGTTGGTGTAAGATGGTCATGCTGGTTTGACCAACATAAGCTGGCATGGCCAGTTAAACCAGCAGTGTAGACCAGCAACACCAGCTAAAATGACCAGCTTGAGGTGGTACGACAAGCAAAACCAGCTGAATTACCATCGTTAGGTGGTTAAACCAGCTGAAGGTATGTTTTCGCAAGAGATTTGCTGGTCTAGCTGGTCAACCATCATAGGGTGGTAAAACAAGCTGGTCAACAAGCTGATCAGGCTGTTTTTTTCAGTAGGGACATTCAGCTGGTTTACCCACCTTAGAATAGTAATTCAGCTGGTTTTGCTTGTCATACTACCTCAAGCTGGTCATTTTAGCTGGTGTTGCTGGTCTTACATTGCTGGTTTAACGGGCCATGCCAGCTTATCCCTGCTGAAAAAACAGCCTGACCAGCTAAAGGTGGTTTGCTGGTTGACCAGCTTGTTAACCAGCTTGTTTGACCACCCTATGATGGTTGACCTGCTAGACCAGCACAACTCTTGCGAAAACATACCTTCAGCTGGTTTTCCCAGCTTATGATGGTAATTCAGCTGGTTTTGCTTGTCGTACCACCTCAAGCTGGTCATTTTAGCTGGTGTTGCTGGTCTATAGTGCTGGTTTAACTGGCCATGCCAGCTTATGTTGGTCATTCTAGCAAACCAGCATGACCAGCTTGACAGGCTGGTTACCAGCATGGCCATTTTGCACCAGCTGTATCCCACAAGACAGGCTGGTCACACCAGCATGACCAGCTTCCTCAGATGGTCACGCCAGCATATCCAGCTGGTGGCCCAACCAGCTACACCAGCAAAGACCAGCAAGAGCTGGAAGAAAACCAGCAAAGACCAGCTAATACCAGCTAAAACCAGCTACCAGCATAAGCTGGTTTCTAGCTGTTTTTTTCAGCAGCGATGTTGGTCATTCTAGCAAACCAGCATGGTCATCTTACACCAAAAATGTCAAGCTAGGCAGGCTGGTCACATCACAAGTAGCCTATCACATCACATGAAAGAGCTTTTTCTCAGCTTTTAAACTATGTTAGCCTTTAATTGCTGTGGTGAACGGTTCGCGAGAAAATTTAAGTGAATAATATAATTAAATTTAATCATAATTTTACTGAAGGTTCTGCGCCCATCTCCCTACCCATTCATCTCGGTGGAATACTTCACGAACCCTTCGTTCAACACATAACTAACCATATATCAGAATAAACAGCTAACCATACCTTACTAGATATCGGTAAATCAGAGGACAACTGACTAAGAGTTTGTGAAAGTGGCCTTAATGATCACAAAATGCTAAGCATGCATCTAGGCTATTTGAGTTTCTTAAAACTGAGCTGTGCTTAAATTGTTCAATACATGATTTCATAACAGGCCAAATATAAAATAAATGTTAAATATATCCTAGATATCTAAATATTAGATGATCAGATGATTTACAGTTCTATGTAATATGCCATGTTTCATGTTTTTGTAATGTTTCATAGGCTACAGTGATGCAGGTCTACTGCTGTGAATAGGCTAAATACAACTTTGATCATTTTTATAGCCTACTACTGTATAGTTAACTTTGGCCTTTGTGCCCCCCACCAAATATGCCTAACTGAAGGCCAAGTAGCCTTGCCCCTAAAATGGTGAAATTCCATTATTTAATGACATTTATGACAAAGATACAGGAGAGTGATAATACACACATAGCAGCCAATAAAATCTGTTCAATATCTGACTGCTTGTATTGCCTCATGACCTCAAAATGTGCCTTGTTGTGTGCAGTAGAATTTTGATGCATCGCAATGTATTGCAATGCATCGTAGAATCGAATTGAATCGAATCGTTACCTGGTGAATCGTAATCGAATCGAATTGTGAGGGCAGTGCCAATGCACACCCCTATAGTTTGGTTACCTAGCAAGCGAGGCTTAAGGACGTCAAGTGGGTGCGTTCAAAGCTCTGGTTCAAAGTCGCAAACATAGGCTAACGTTCTGATTGATTTGAAACATGTTTCAATTTGCCTTGAACAGAGGCGAACATCCGTTGCTGCATTAATTAAACACCACTTTTCCATCAGATACATATTTGTAAAAAGCATAGGCTAGCTAGTATGATAGAACATCGGAATATAGAATCAAGATGAACATTTTCGTCAGCAATATAGGAACAGGAGTGTAGCTCAATAAGTAGGGAGGCACTCTCTGACGCAGGTTTGATTCCTGCTCACTGCAGCAATTTTGAAAGTGCATTTCTCACAGCTAAACCAAGCTAGATAGATAGATACAGTGTATAGAGATAGAAGGTTGGGCTTGTGGAACTATAGGCTACATGGTCCTCGCTTTAGATTGGGGGGCTGCAAAATTTACTACAAATAGGTAAGACAGGTCTTAAACGCATATTAGTTATCCACCTCTTTGTCTTATACACCATTAACAAGCATTATTACACGGCTCTTCATAGTGCTGCAGAATGCTCCATTCACTTGAATGGGCCTTCCCAACGTTCGGCGGTCTGCTAATTCTGAATAACAGACCGTTGCTAAGTATAACAGACCGCTGTCAAGGAAAATGGGCTTTGTGCTTCTAAGTCAATTCTTTCATATCACTACGCAAGGACTGGAACTTCATTCAAAAGTGAAAGCAGACGGTTGATCAGCTGTGTTCTAAAGAATGTTTGATTCAAGTTCAGCGTGTGTTGTTGCGAACTATTTGTTTCTCAGCAAAAGCCATGATGAAACCGTAACAAATAGGCTATAGCCTAGGCTATGTAGGCTAAAGAGTCATATCGTGGGGAGTTTATTGTGTCGTTTTGGTAAGTAGCCGTGTAATAAGCGGGATAATGTATAGAACGCCGGTCATTGTCGGGAGATAGGTCCCTTCAGGGCGGAACAAGACCCCTCCGCTGCGCGTCGGGGTCCGGTTCGCCCTGTCGGGACCTATCTCCTGACAATGACCGGCGTTCTATACATTATCCCTTACTTAACAAGCTGCTTGTTAACACTTACAACTGTTAACAAATATGCTTGTAAGTAGCTTAAAAAGTTGCTTATTAACACTTACAAGCTGCATGTTAACAGTTAGTTAATGTTATTAAAGGATAACAACAGTTAACTAACTGTTAGTAATTAATTGTTAACTGCTTATTATGCACTGTTAATACCTAATAAGCACATGTTATTCTAAAGCGTTACCACCTCTCTTAAGTGAAACGCGAAACTAACAGGGTCCATAGAGAAACACTGATCGCTGGCCCTGACTCTTTTCACATGTCTTTCTGTCAGATGGATGAGAGAAAGAAGACCAGCTGGAGGAAGAAGTTGATGTGAACGTCCCTAACCATGGCTGACCAGTTTAAAAGGTGTCTTGTGATGATAGACTGATCTGACACTGGTGGTCCGCAGGAAATCACCCTTTGGAGAGTTGTTTAGGCTGGTCTCTAGCTGCTAAATCATTCCCCCGTGCCATAGATGTGTTCACCCCAATAGCAGGGGGCGCTCTTTCACACAAGGCACCTGGATAGGGGTTGTGTCCTCTGGCAGTCG
The DNA here is from genome assembly GCF_046254945.1 of Alosa pseudoharengus. Classification (NCBI taxonomy): domain Eukaryota; kingdom Metazoa; phylum Chordata; class Actinopteri; order Clupeiformes; family Clupeidae; genus Alosa; species Alosa pseudoharengus. The sequence goes on along the minus strand of NW_027468630.1, from coordinate 712,707 downwards.
GTGGCGACCAGGTCCCAGGGCTGGTGCAGAGAAGCCTTCAGGCCTGGACACTTTAATGAGGCTATAGCAACTGAAAAACATAGTTCAATCTGGGGTGCTGTCACCATAAATGTGGTTTCATGCTAGTTGTGTGTGTGTGTGTGTGTGTATGTGTGTCTGTGTTGGCTGCACAGCAAACAGGGGATCACAGTGGGCGTGTTGTCAGTCTTACACCCCGCTGCAGTAGTAGTGTAGCAGGTGTACAGGGCTAAAGTGAGAAGTGTGTGGGGGGAGAGCATTTCCAAGAACACAGCAAGGAAAACAATACTGTTATTGACAAAAGACCAAATTGACCACCTATATTTAAGCTAGCTCCTACCAAGCCTGTCCAAAAAGTAATATTGATCAATTTAGTCATGAGTATATATTACCACATACTGCTTTTCTTACCGCTATTGGGTTTTATGAATATGGGCGGTTCGGTTGATTACTTTTTGCAGGCTATATCTGGCACTTTTAGATTTGGTGTTTTTACTAAGTACGTGGCAGAAAATGTTGCTGGCAGAAAATGCTTGCCATTTACTTTCAAGAACAGTTTTTTTAAAATAATATTTAAAGGTTTCCATCAATATTTGTTATTGTTGCTAAAATAATAATTAGACATGATGGTGTTAGCATTTGCAGTAATGGTGGGGAATGTGGTCAAGTTGTTGCATCTCTATTGTCAGTCACAGTAATGCAGTGTCCTCGAAGTGGCAGCAAAGTGAGACCACTCACGTTCCATTTCATCATTAACAAAAACAATATCTTTCAAATAGCTAGATATTCAAATAGAATGTTACCAGAAGACAACTAATTATTCAGAAGCCTTTAAGACAATTTTTTTTCAACTTCTCTTAAAGTCAATTACTTGATGGAATTGGCATACTAAATTACATTTGAAGGGCCAGTGCACATTCTCTGTCAGTTTTCAGCCACTGTTATCACTGACCTTTAATTTGTGCCTGGGCTTGAAGGCCATGTTGAAATGAGGAGGGGGAGGGTGCATGCTCTCATCTCAGTGCCTGACAGAGACACCACTGCAGGCCTTGATCCTGATCATGGTTGGAACAAGACCTCAATCTCTCACTATCTCCACTTTAATCAAATCCACCGGTTTTTTCCCCCTTCTCCCTCCCTGCCACAAAACTGTCACAGGCAGAAAATAAGCCCCTTCTCATCAAAGAGGGGGCTTCAATTGATTCCTAGGCCGAGGACAATTTTATTCAGAAAGTTTGAAAATAAAAGAACGTGGAGGGTAAAAAAAGAAAAAGAGAACAAGTGAAAAAAACCTGCAAATTAGTTCTGACTTTTAGTTTATTTCTGAAGGAAATGAAAGCCTACATCCTAACCACAGTCAGTAGGGCTGTGTTGAGGTGATGGTGGGGTGGTGGGAGAGTAATCAGTCCCTCTCCTCCACCCAAGGCCTCCTCCCTGTCAGATTTAATAGATTTTCAGACCATACAATCTGGTCTGCTTGAGACACTCATGCTTCTCTCCAAAAAGCTGGTCCAAAACCAGCGCCTTCGCCTTGTCCTTGCTAATAACAACTGAAAATGTCTCGCATGTGTCCTGTGTCGAGATGGTGACACGGCAACCCATGCACACCCGCCCAAACATCTCTGCAATCAGATCAGGTATTCATTGTCACTTAGATGCTCTTTAGATTTCACCACCAGCAGTCCTCACCCTAGAGCGTGTCAACAGTCATTAACCTTGAATGGGGCAATTGTTCTTGCATGGCATGATACTCATGCTGTTATTGTTATAATGTTATTTAGAAGATATTAACAAAAAACATAAAACTGATGTACCAGTAGAAAATCCTGATAAAGAAAGTAGTAAAAAATCTCAAATAGTAGAGAAGTAGTAAAGAATCCAGTAGAAAATTACGGGAACAAAAAAATGCACTGAATAGATAGACAACTACATTAATATACACATATCATGTGTATATTTTGTATTAATCTAATAACCTTATAACTTATAGGGGTGTGCATTGGCACTGCCCTCACAATTCGATTCGATTATAATTCACCAGGTAACGATTCGATTCTACGATGCATGCGATGCATCAAAATTCTACTGCACACAACAAGGCAAATTTTGAGGTCATGAATACAAGCAGTCATGAATACAAGCAGTCAGATACACGGGTTTCCCGTTTACCAACAAAACTACATGCGCGCGCACCCGCGAGGCAGAAGACGCTTGGTGGCCGTCCACAACGTTATAAACTTAACCTAAATAGTCGGCTGCTGTAAGCTACAATCAGATTTTTTTGTATACCCCTGTTGTCTCAATGATAATAACATCTCATTTCAGACTATATTTCAAAGTTTGACGTTCATTTGGATTATTAATATAACATCGTATTTTGTCATTTTTGGCGAAGACATGCATTCCGTTAGGGATATTGAACATATTTAACATTCTCTAGCCATCGTGATTTCGAATTGGTGCAGTTTTCCGCACAAAAACTCGTTTTATTATTTTGCTCTTTTGCATTGCTCTATGCTGTTCTGTGGTGCTTTCTGCCTCTTGGTTGCGCACGCATGTTTTCGTGACGTTCCATAGAAATCCATGTATTGAACAACAGATTTTATTGGCTGCTATGTGTGTATTATCACTCTCCTGTAACTTTGACATAAATATCATTAAATAAAATAAAATTGAATTGTACAGGGTATTGGATATGGCATTTAATAAGTTTAATAATTTAAACACATTGTAAAACTTAAAGCCCAAATTTGGAGACATCCATGCATGTTGAAATTTGCTGCAAATTCAAAACTGGATTACTCTGGAACGGCTAACTGTACAGGGGGCTGCTTTACACCTTTCTGTTCGGTAAGGTCAGCTGTTTATTCTGATATATGGTTTGTTATGTGTTGAACGAAGGGTTCGTGAAGTATCCCACCGATATGAATGGGTAGGGAGATGGGCGCAGAACCTTCAGTAGAATTTATGATTAAATTGAATTATATTATTTACTTTTCTCATGAACCGTTCACGGCCACCTCAAGGGGCAACGATGGCCATGGCCGTCGTGAAATTCCTACCCTGCAGGCGCGTAGCAAGCGTGGGGGATGTGGGTGTTATAACTACACACTTTTCCTGGAACACGATTCTATCCCCCACACTTTTTGTCAGATTAAAACGAAAGTAAAATATGGAAATAAACGCTCACGTAAAGAGTTGGAACCGTATGTCTAATAAGGGTGGGCTCTGATAACGCACACACAGAGAGACACAAATAAGTCTGTTGATTTGATTGAACGGTCATCCAGCCAATCACATCAAGTTAGCGTCAGTGAATAACCCGAGCCGCTCTGATCAAATTAAAAGTGTGCGTCTTTCAAGGCTGCTTGAGTCTGCATTATAAAGTCTGCAGTGATCAGATATGAGGTAGAATTGAAATGATAATTGTTACCACATTATTAGTAAACCAAAATGCACTGTCTCTCTGACAGTTTTTGTCACAATGTAGAAATGCACGAGTCAAAGTGAAAGCGGGGGTGCGCGCACCAAGGGCCTTGGCTACTGTTCTCATTATTCTCTGTCTATGATCTGCAGCTTTTCTCAAACTATGGGCCTCCTCAACAATTAGCTTACTGGTCCACGTAGCCGCGAAATTAAGTTATGCCTGGTGCTTCACGTCTGATAATTTGCAGGAAGATTGGCTAAAAGTTTCCCAAATCAGAAATAGCCTTCTTATTAATTTGGTGTCATCAACTATATAGACATCCAGGCCAGCACGTATACATCTCCAAGACGCTTGGAAAAGATCTGAACTGCTTACATCGCGTTCCATTTAGAACATCTTATTTGATCTTATTGATCTTACAAACGTCGGCGGCATTTCACTGTCAATGTGTGTCGTTCTACATGTACTACAGATCTCAATGTCTTAAAAACGATCGCGTTCCATTTAGAACATCTTATTTTGATTTTACAAACAGCGGCGTCAAGACACATTTGAGTTCTACATCTGAGAACTAGGATTTCCAGCATGTAGAACTCAAAGAACGCGTATGAGCGCTCATGCAAAGTGTGCGTCCCTGCAGCAAGTGAAAGGTAACGTGGGACACAACACTCGTTTAATCAACAACGTGGGTTCCTGTAACTATTAGCCTATTGAAAACAGCATAGAAACTGCTAATCATAATCTTTAAACTGACATTAATTAAGCTGGCGATATGCAACACAATTTATTTATATTCCCTTTGCATATGTTTGGGTAGACTTAAAACGTTTTTGAATTTGAGCTTACAGTTCTGTCATTATTTTGTGTCCTTTACATTTATACATAGGTATTATATTAATAGTCCAGTGATACCTCGAAATTAGGCTGTTGTCTGTTAGGCAATTTATTGTAGCCTGCTAACCATATGCACAAAACATAATTTCTGAAATGATTTCTTCATTTATAACATTGTATGTCTGGAACATGTGAAGAAATTGACAATAAAGCTGACTTTGACTTTGACTTTGACTTTGACATGAGATATGTCTCCATGTAGGGTAGTGTCAAATAGTGAAGTGATAGCAGGTAGATCATGTAGGCCTACATGTCACATGAGCCACACATATGAGGGGCGCTGCTTGTTCTGTCCCTGCCAAACTGCATTAAAATGGTGTATTTATTTAGCAATCAGAATTTCAAAAAAGTTTCGGGGGAGAAACTCCCGGATACATGCCAATATAGTCCGCACCCCTCTCAGAAAATACTTACAACGTCCCTGTAGGGAGTTATTTATAATTTGGCCGGATTGTTTCACTTCGCTATCCCACAACCCCCACACTTTTAAAAAGCTTGATACGCCTCTGCTACTACCCTGCACATACTGCACACACAGTAATGAAGCCAACTCAGGATGCCAACGATCGACATGGTTCGTGAAGTTAGTTGTATTGCCAACGTGCTTGATTTTAGTGTGTCAGATTTTACACACCGCATACGTCTTGTCTAGTTTCCCATTAACTTAGTAGAATCCGAAATGTGCCCAGATGTCCGCTTTCCAAGCTTTGGGTGCGTTTTTAATTACCCGTCTAATGCGTTCATCTCCCTCCGTCATCTTGATTCTTTAGTGTTGTTGTTATGCTAGCTAGTGCTGCCGCTTAGCATGTAGCTACAGGCTGCGCATGTCATTACAACGTTGCTCCGGAAATGCCCCCAGAAGTAATAGAAACTTCACAACTTTATTGTCCACTCAAGGCCAGAAAATACCAGTGACATAATCGATTATGGCACGTTGCCGCATCGATCCTGAATCGTGCAATCGCCGAATCGATTATTGTTGACACCACTAATAACTTAATCTGCATTTACACAGATACAGTATAAGGCTACCATGCTGCAGAAACCCTTCAGTCAGAACAGTTGGTGATCCCAATGTTTGCTCATTTAGAGACGTGTCGCAGGGCACAGTTAAGACATCGGTAGAGGAATTTGAGTGTTATTGAAATATGAAGGAATCTGATGGAGGTTTACTTTTTATGATAGTTTATCGTTTATGATTTTTATAAGTTTCACTGAAATGGTGTGATTAAAGGAATTCATGTAGTGAGAATGTCCTTGTCTGTGCATATGCACCATGGTGTTGTGTGGAACAGCTACAGGGCATACAAATTAGAGCCCAATTAGTGTAGGGCTTTGAGTAAAATCTGGCATTTGAATTGGAATTTCATAAGGTCTTATTGATCAATGGTAATAAGGATGTGATTTGTAGTCAATAGTTAGATTTAATGACATCCAAATGTCTACAAAGGTAAATATGTTAGTGGATGTCATCTGCAAAATGATGTTGTTTCTTACACGACTCATTTTTAATATTTCCACTTGTTAGTTTCTAACGACTTGCTCATATGCCAGATTGCATAAAACATTACTACCCAAATGCTCGCACATTCCACTGTACATCTTGCGTTTTATGACCATGCGACTGAACCATACGTGTCACTTCCTGTGCACATTTGTATGCATCTGCTGCCGTGACAACACATAAAGACTGACTCCACAGATGGAAATAGCTTTTTTATTCTCGCATCCCTGAATTCAAAACAATCTTTTGACTTGGATTGAAAATAAATGAAAGAAGTAAAGACACCAAAGGAAAGGAAACAAAACACAAACACACACACACACACACACACACACACACACACACATGAAATGTTCTTTTCATTTCATTCGACAGCGAAATGGAGCAGTGCTTTTTGATGCTGTAGCCAGCGGGTGTGCAACCCCAGTCCTGAGGAGTAAGTGAGACTGAGTGGAAATGGATTGGCCGAGTGTCCCTCTGTCCACTGATCAGGATTTATCTGGTTGCTGTTTGTTCTCTTCTCCGGACTAATGAAGCCTCTTTGAGAGCAGATTAAATGGCCAAGGAAAACAATCACAGCCCTTGGTCACTTCCATTCTGTCTCCACTTTTAGCATATCACCCACACTCTTAGTGTCACATTGAACAGCTGGCTCACTTAATAGAGTCACAGGGAGAGAGAGGGAAAGAGAGAGAGAGAGAGAGAGAGAGAGAGAGGGAAAGAGACAGAGAGAGAGAGCTCAACGGCTCAGCCAACCTGTGCAACATATTTACACAAAGATGGCCTTCACCAATCTGTTTATCTATCTATTGATTAAGCCTCCCCACCGATCAATGCTTCTGTTTGCTACTTTCGGCGAGGCAAATCACACGGCCATAAATTAAAGGTAGCAATCAGGCAGATCCTACAATGACCTTGACCAAGCACAAGATTCCATTTTTGTGTGTGGTGCGGGTTAAGCTGTACGTTTTGTGGTTGCTTTTGCTCTGTCGTGTAAGATGGTAGTTTGTTTAATTCTGTGAGTGTGTGTATGTGTTTGTCTGTTTTAGTGTGTGTGTGTGTGTGTGTGTGTGTGTGTGTGTGCATGTGTATGTCACAGTCAGGAGGGGTTTATTGTCATGATTCTTGGGTTTTGGTGGTTTTCCATGTATAAATGTCTGATGCTGGTTGAAAATGCTTATTTGTGTACAATGAACAATTCCGTGTGATGGACGTTTTCCTGCTTTCTCATGTGATACACTGTGATTGGTGGATGGACTAATTGGACTGGGGTGTGTGAGGGTTTGTGATTGGGAGAATTGGGAGGCAAATCCTTTTTATAGGGAAAGGGGAGGGTGTAGAGAGAATGGGGGGGGGGGGGTGTCTCGCTGTGTGAGTGGGCCATCGGTCATCTGTCTAAGTTTTAAGAACTGTCCTTTTCCCGAGGGGTGCCGACTTCCTGGAGCTGTGCAGCCTGACTGAAGAGAGGAGACAGCTGATATGCGCGATCGTACGTCTGCTAAAGGAAAGTAAAACAAACATCATTCTGTCTTAGTGTGGGTGGGCCAGCTCAAGGGTTACGAAATATTAAAACGTTGTTCTCTCCCCAAGGCGCGATTGCTGTGTGGAAGATCGGGCCTACCGACAAGGAAGTCTTCTGCGCGATTTGAACAGCAGTCTGAGCGTGCTCTGACGTCACTGGCTGCAGGGAGGCGGACTCCACGAGACAGCGCTGCTACACCACCCAGTGCATTGTGGGATTTGTTGTTTTCTTGGTCGGCGAGGAGGGTGCCGTATGGAAGAATATTAGACTCAAAAGTTTTGTACGTGTGTATCACGTTTTGAAACTGTAGAAATTATTTGTAACTGTAAAAATGATCTGTACAAGTAATTGTCAATATTACAAATATGCCCTACACTTACAAATCTATTCTACGGGTACGGATCGGTTTTACAGCTACAAATCATCCTACAGTTAAACATATTTTACAATTACAAATATATTCTACAATTACACATCAATATTCTACGCACAAAAAGCTGCTCTACAGTTACAAATCTTTTCTAGAGGTGTACAGACTTTTGCATCACCTTAGGGATGAGAAGTGTCTCATATGTATTGTGTGTGTGTGTAACAGGATTTGTAACTGTAAAAATGATTTGTGATTTAACAAAAAGAATAACACAAACAATTTTAAGTATTACTCATATGTCGTTCACTTACAAATATATTCCACAGGTATTAAATATTCCACAGTTGCTGTCTTTCAATTACGAAACTATTCTGCCATTACAAATCTCTGCTGCTCGCACAAGTATTTTCTACAAGTACACAAATACTTTTGAGACTGTTATGGCGCTTCCTGTTGAATAGCCAATGGCGAACCTCAGGTTTGGATAGCCAACCATGAATCTCAGTTCACTAACCAATCACAGAGCAGGAGCTTGTGTTTATGAATATACAGCTGTGTGTGTGTGTGTGTGTGTGTGTGCATGTGTATGTGTGTGTGTTGTGTTTATGAATATACAGCTGTGTGTGTGTGTGTGTGTGTGTGTGTGTGTGTGTGTGCATGCATGTGTATGTGTGTGTTGTATTTATAAGTTTCCAGCTGTGTGTGTGTGTGTGTGTGTGTGTATGTGTGTGTGTATGTGTGTGTTGTGTTTATGAGTTTGCAGCTGTGTGTATGTGTATGTGTGTGTTGTGTTTATGAGTTTGCAGCTGTGTGTGTGTGTGTGTGTGTGCATGTGTATGTGTGTGTTGTGTTTATGAATATACAGCTGTGTGTGTGTGTGTGTGTGTGTGTGCATGTGTATGTGTGTGTTGTGTTTATGAATATACAGCTGTGTGTGTGTGTGTGTGCATGTGTATGTGTATGTGTGTGTTGTGTTTATGAATATACAGCTGTGTGTGTGTGTGTGCATGTGTATGTGTGTGTTGTGTTTATGAATATACAGCTGTGTCTGTGTGTGTGTGCATGTGTATGTGTGTGTTGTGTTTATAAGTTTGCAGCTGTGTGTGTGTGTGTGTGTGTTTCAGGGGTCACAATGGCAGACTTCTCTTTACCTGCTGCTGCCGTGCTCTCCTCTGAACCCTGTCTGACAGGCAGGCCCTGGGGAGGGGAGGGGCAGGAGGGGAGGGGAGGCGGGGGGCAGTCTGATGAGATGTCCGGTCCAGCAGGAGGGCAGGGCCGGGGCAGCCAGTTGCCGTGGTTACCGGAACGGCAGGCACCAGGTGTGGTGGAGGCGAGGGTGAAAAGGTAAAGACAGCGCACCCAAGAGATACACACACACACACACACACATATGCACCCTTCTTCAGACCATCGTCTGTGGCGAGATGGGGATGTTTGCGTGGAAATATGGCATGCGTCTCCGGCCCTGTTCTGGCGCAAGTCCACTGACTCTCCTCTAATTCCCGGCCGATCAAAGGCCGCTCAAGCGTCAGGCGAGTCAGTCCATCATACAGGCTGGGTCAGTTCCACGGACTATACCCTCCCTGAACTGGAGTCATCTGCGGCAGTCTGGAGGACTCTCCAGAGAGTCACTTTTGTGCTTTTGTGAGCAACTGTACATGCTTCAGAGAGATTACAGTTCACTCGACTTTCACCCGCCACTTCTCTCCTCTTTCATCTCTTCTCTTTTCTTTTTCTCTGCCCTTTTTTCCCTCTCCCCTTTTCTCGTCTGTGTGTTTCTCTAACACGAGGCATTATTGAGGGAGGGAAGGGAGACCACAGGCCTATGGCAGAGCGACAGGAAGTTCAGGGTTTGTTATTCCTGCGAGGTATGAAGCACTCCAATTGAAGCACAGGAAAATCACTGTTTTAGCCAATAAACTCTGTGATGGACTGAAGTGCCTGACACCAGGCCAGGTAAATACTCTTAATCATTCTGCTTGTGGGCTGAAGCTCCTCAGAGCTGCAACTTAATATACCTCCGGCTGGCCCTGTAAACATCTCCTGGAGTCCAACTCTTTGGATCGCCTTTTTTCTTCCATCCTTTCCAGATCTAGTAGAAACAAGAGAATTTGGACCAGGATGCTCTTATTGCTTTGTCAATTATCTTAAAAGCAAAGTGCCATTAGTTCACAGCAGTGGAGTATGCAGTCGGATCATTGTATCACATGTGTTGTGTGTGTGTGTAGTGTATGTGAGTATAGTATACTCTTTTGATCCTGTGAGGGTTTGTGTGTGTGTGTCAATGTGAAGGTTGCTGTTGGTGGTGGGGTTCCAAGTATTCATAACAAATATAATATATTAAACAAGCAAGCTAAAAAATGTATTGTGTTTGTGTGTGTGTGTGTACTTATAACAAAGAATGTGGTATGTGAAAAAGAGTATGTGTTTGTGTGGAATGTGTGATAATGTGTATGAGACAGACAGACAGACAGACAGACAGACAGACAGACAGACAGACAGCTGTGAAATGGCTTGTGCCCGGTGTGCGTGTGAGAAAGAGTATGTGTTTGTGTGTAATGTGTATTTCTAGAAGAGAGAGAGCCAGTGCTGGACTCTGAGCGTGCTGGACTCTGAGCGTGCTGGACTGTGCTGGACTCTGAGCGTGCTGGACTCTGAGCGTGCTGGACTGTGCTGGACTCTGAGCGTGCTGGACTCTGAGCGTGCTGGACTGTGCTGGACTCTGAGCGTGCTGGACTGTGCTGGACTCTGAGCGTGCTGGACTCTGAGCGTGCTGGACTGTGCTGGACTCTGAGCGTGCTGGACAGTGCTGGACTCTGAGCTGTGAAATGGCTTGTGCCCGGTGTGCGTGGCTGCTTTAGCAATGTTGCTGATGCTGACATCATCAGAAGAGGCTGGTTATGAAGTCTGCTGCATTAGCGGTTTGGTAATTCCTGGAGCTCTTGAGATCAAGGTTTACAAGCTGCTGTTGGCTCGCTGCCATGTTCCAAGGGCCACTAGTCAAGAACCTTGTGCTCCTAGAAAGCTGTTATTAAAAAACAAAACAAAATGCACTATTTGTTATGCTACTCTTGTGCAAGGTTCTCTCCAAATGAAAATGAGGGGGGGGGGGGCATTTAAAATACATCAAGCTGCATTTTTCAACAGAGGACCACTATTAGGAAAGTGTGGCTCTTTTGTTCTTTAAACTGACAGGATGAGCAGTCCTAAACATTGTTTTTAATGGACTAAAATCAAAATTCTTATCACACTTCCAAACATGCGGATACAGTACATGTTTGTTAGCCTTTGCCTGATAGGTAGAAATCTGGTCAACAGGACCTGTGTGTACGGGTAATTAGCATATTGTAACACACACACTATTTAGCATTCCTCTGGATTTTATTTTAAGGTGAACTGTTGAATGGTTTCCTCTGGATTTCTAGTTCTGGACTGTCTTTGCTGCTGTGTGGTGTCTCCCTCTTTTGTCCATTCCTGTGTGATCCTACTCATTTGGGCTTTAATTTAACAGAACGAGTTCAGGTTAATGCACCTCTCTCTCCTCTAGCCCTTGCTCTGGCCAGGCTTTTTTGGGGTTGGATTGGGTGCTGTGAACCCTTGACTTCAATTTCCTCTCTGAGCTAGACTGAAATACGGAGGCTACTTCAAAGCCATGACAGTGCAACCTACCGTGGGACTCATGGGTTAAAAGCTGAAAGAACAGTCTTGTCTTTTTTATATTCTCTTTATTTTACTTTTAAGGTACCTCCACCGTCACCTGAAATTCAATTTAATTTCAATTCTATTGAAATCAGTACAAATCTACTTTCAATTAGAAAACAAATCCTGTGGCTGACTCAAATTGAAATGTGTAAGCAATACAGATTAAATTCTGAATGAAGAATAATGAACAAACAGTATTATAAGCAATCAATGCCTGCAGGAGGTGACTTGCATTGGATCTTATAATTTCCTTAGGTAATGATTGGAAATCAGACACTGACCTTTATGCCAAATGTAACTTCAAATGGCAAATTTCCTCTCAGATTTCTCTTACAGGCTTTTTTTTAACCTTAGATGACCTGTTCATGATCCCATTGCTAAGTAGCAGTCTAAACAACTCATCTTTAGTCTAAAGGTATGCACTATGTTATACAGTATGGTGTTCTAGCTGATTAGTACAACTAAAAATACTGTAAAATACTGTCAAGAGTGTATTGTTTGTTTGGGAGGTGCATTGTGGCAAAGTACAGCAGTTAAAATGGCCTCCCTTTTTTTCTTTACGCCTCTATCTTTCTCTCTCTCTCTCACACACACACACACACACACACACACACACACACACACACATGCGTAAAACATGCATAAACACACAGGTCACTTACAGATACTTTTATACCCAAAGACACAGAGACACAAGTGTCAGGCTTCTTGCTCTGTCTGGTCTCTCTCGGTAACATTATGGGCGTCTGAGTGTGCATTCGAGCCGCACTAATGCATCAAACACAGCTGTAATTTATTGTAATTAGCACAATCTCATTTGGGTAAGTAATGACACAGCGACTTTTGATGAATGGCGATTACCCATTTGTGGATCATCTCAAAAGAACAGGTGGTGGCTGTTTATTTCTTTATTTCTTTTTTCATCCAAAGTTGAGACCATCAGCAGAAAGTCTATCTGGTAATAACCCTGTGAACACAGTCCAGCACCATGCACTCCCCTTTTATAGTCTTTATGCACTCTCTTTAACAAATAGACAACCGCAACAGATATTAAGCAGCTGTTTTAACTTTCTTTTTTTCATTAACCTCAACTGCAAATGCCTTGAAACCCAAAGGCATGGGTGTGCTAGGGGGATCAAATTCCTGTGCGTGGACTAATGTTCCTCTCAAACCTTGCAAGTGGAGAGAAAGGCGGCAGACTTCTCGCAGGTAGTGAGCATGAAGAGCGGGCAGATGGCACACGCAGCTGTTGCCAGGTTTGGAAGCAGTCTGGTGCCTGGCGTCCTTTCCCTTGAGCCTCTCCCGCCCCCACTGGGGATCCAGCGAGAGGCTGCATGCAATGGAGGGCACACCAGCTTGCGCTGGCACCCTTGCCAAAAATTCACCCCCCTTTCATCCATGCCCCCCCATCCCCCACCCCCCATCACACACTCTTTGAAACGTTCTTCAGGATGATGTGCTCTTTTAAACGCATGCAGATTCAGACAGCTGAGTTTAAAGCACCTCACTGTTTGCTCCATGCTCCCCGAGCTGCGCTCTTCCTTAGAACAAATAGTAGAGTTATCACGACACTTACTTTATGGGTTTGCCTTCCTTAACACCTGAGGCTGCACTATCTTCTCTTTTAAATATTACAGATTGGTCTATTAATTGTGACTGCTTTTATGTAAGTGTGAAAATAATAAAAGTCTTGCGTTAGGTAATATTGCACTGCCTGTGCTCCAGTATTTACCTCGAGGCTTTCTGTATTTCTGTTCTTTCTTTCTTTCTTTTTTTGAGATGGGTTTTATATCTACAATAGTTTCCACATCGCTGAGTGCAATAATCTGCGGGCTCTCTTGAGTGAATGTCTGGTCGTCTTCATGTTTTGCTTTGCAATATGTGTCCAGCATGATGGCATGAAGTATATCTTATTGTGTTACCTAGCTGAATGGATTAAACCACAGAGGTCTCAAGCATCCAGTGATTCAATTTATTACTAACAGATAACAAAACAAAACAATCTTGACATGTCTGTTTTATTTGATTATAGATTTTGGCATTTGTGTGGCATAAAATTCACAGGACATCCTTATTCTGAAATGTCTTGCTCTTTTTTTAGCTTTGGTATCACTCAGAAAACCATTGTCTCCTCAGCAAGTTGGAATGGAGTCTTATTAAATACTGTAGATTTGATATCAGGAAGCCAGCAAACTTCATTCCTTGGAAAAGTGTTACACCCTGTCTGAGAATACTAATGAGAAGGCATGGCCATGGTACCAGTTGTAGTTGAAGCTACTTCAGATGAAGCACTTATAAATTCCCCTGTGTGTGTAAGAATATGCTAGAGTAGCCGTGTTGACGCTCGGTGAATTGATTTATGAGCTTTAGAAATTCATGTATTCATAGTTTGAAGATCTATTCATCATTGTTTGTCTTACCTCGGACAACAAACAGGCATAAAACTTGTTTTTTCTTTGTCAGAGAAATTCAGAAATCCCTTTGCATGGCTCATTGATAAAAATGTGAAGTGAAAACCAATGGAGAAATATACTTGGCAGTAAAAAGTCATAAGTAACAAACACGAAGGGCACCATGCTACCTCACTTAAGAATGGATTTCATGAGTTCTTGCGACGGCTGCAAATCAATCGCATCTTTTGTAATTTCATTAAAAGGGTCTTGGCTGATGGAACTAAAGCTACAGAGGAAAATGGGTTTTCATTTTTTAATATGATAGCTCTTCTTTATGTCAATCCTTGTCAGTCAGAGAAGAGAGTCTGTAAGCATTTGCCATCTCAATCGATACCAGGCCTCCCATACATTTTCAAGAAAATGAACTTAGGTCGCTTAAAGACGCTGATAAACAACATTAGAGCCGAGAGATTTGACACGGCAGAGAAAAACATTTTCATCCATCAAAGCTCCAGAAGGCCTCAGGGTAGTTTGGTAAGTTTTCATCAGGCTGGGCCACCCAAATGGAATGGAATGAAACAGGTTTTAGATTTAATCATAATTTACCTGGCCAAAGTTGATCGCATTTAGAAACCAAACAGAAGAAATGCAAAACTGAACTCAATATCTATCATTACTATCGTGAAATATTATGATCGAGGCTAATGGTGCCAGTGAACATTAAAAGACATCCTAACCATAAGCCACTTTTACTGCAGGACCTTTTTCAGTAACTTTTTTATTCATTTTTTTGTAACAGGGGCGGGGGGGTGTTAACCATACACTATGTATTATATTTTAAAGAAGGAATCAATATACTTTATATAATATTCAATGGAAAGTCATTGAGGAGACGTTATTATCCCAGCAAAAAATGTCCGAGGGGGTTCAACTGGCCCTACTGGTTTTGTGGGCCTAATTCAACAAAGCACAGAGGAAGGAAGGTGCCTGCGTGACAATCCCAGTGACATGATTCAAATGGCTGGTTGGTGATGCTGATTTGTGTGCAATGTTGCTTTGTTGGTGGTGTTGTTTTTGTTCCTTTGGTTCTGTCTTTGGGCATTCAGGCTACTGGCATTGCATGTGGTACCGTGAAGGAGGGCCGTTACGGATCCTGGGTACAACATGGGGCACGTTTGCAACTGCCACCAGCCAACTGCGCATTGATGTTGTATCCTGCGTCATGTTAGAATGGCTTGGATGTTGATTGGCCACGGTGGGAATTTCCCTACCTGCAGCACTCTTTAGCCGTGAGGTTAACACACGAGTCTGAGCTATACATGGCCATGTGTTTTGTTTCATCAATCTGATTCTGATTCATTATGCCATTGGGCCCCTTGTGGGCACTCAACCAATCAGTGAGTGGTGTCATACATGCCACAGATAGCTATTGGCCAGTAGCCATCTGAAATGTACTGTAGTAGATACAATAAAGTAATGTTTAATAAACACCTGTTTATACCATAGATGTGGTCATTTTACATACCCCAAATCACTGTATCTGAAATATGACACTCACAGAACATCCAGCCCCAGCAGGCAGCACCATGGCCACGCAGGGAGCCTGCTGGGTCCATTCCCATCCCACGCCGGCCCCTGGGTCCCCCCCCATCCCACGCCGGCCCCTGGGGGAGTGAGCGAGGGAGGGAGTGGGCTCTTTGCATATGCTTGACGTATTGCTCCTCTGAGAGCCGCGGCCCAACCAGCCACTGAGGTCTGGGGCATTCTGGCATTCTTTATCTGTGTCTGTCTCCCTCTTGATGTATCTCTGGGTACTTGTTCAGATTGCCTCATCTATCATGAGCCTCAGGTATAAAAATGTAGATCTGGACGAGGCGGGCGGAAATCACATTGTGCCATCCGAGTGATCATAGTGGAGGTCCTGAGAGAGAGAGAGAGAGACAGACAGAGAAAGAGAGAAAGAAAGAGAGAGTGGTTAAGGTCTGAACATATGCAACCTTCAAGCAAAGCAATTTAACATCACTCCACGCATTAATAATACAACTATCCCTTGAAGAAATCAAAGCGGCAAATGGTTTTTCTACAGGTTGCTCATGATCACTTTATTTCTTGCTTTTAAACTCTACAGGGAATGTCACCGTGGCAATAAGATAAAAAATAAATAAAAATACTTCATGAAGTCCTGATATGGAACTTACCACAGGGTACCAAAATGTATGTGTTTGGGAAGACACTAGTGGGTAAAACTTCTCCAGGATGAAATATTTGAACATTTGGTGCAGCAATTTGCAGCAACCATTAATGAAGCTATATCTCTCTGGCTGTATCTGTGTTTTGGAGTAAGAGGGCCAATATCCGAATGTTGCAGAAATCACCAAGCCAAGTTGGCAAAGTTGAAACAATGGGCTTGCACCAAACATCCTGTACAGCTCCTGGAGGGTAGCAAAATGAGAGACTAGTTCTGACTCGGGCTCTGAGTAATCTACACAGGAGCAGACTGATTAAAGCCAGTGGCATTCCAAACAACACACTTCTCACTGTGCTGCCCACTGCCACCTGACAGATCAAGTGGGGATCCATCAACTCATTTGTGTTAGTGGTGGTGTTACTGGGACTTATGGTGACTTGGCTAACTGCATCCAGCCGCAAGAACAACAACAGTATTTCTTCTGAATTCCTCTCCGTCATTATGCTTGCTGACCAAATCTAATTTCCTGACTTCGCTATTGGCCCCATTTGGTAATCTTCAAGGGAAAGCTTTAATTAACCCAGAGTTAATTATGACAAATCACTCATTAATCTAGGCATCAATTCATCTTCCCTATTTATATGCCCTGGACATCATCTCAAGGTTTAGAAGTGTTACACTTTTTAAAATTTCTTATCACGAATTTGAACTTACCTCCACTGTTTTATTAATTTGGGAGCCACACATGTTCATAAATTGTTAAGCTTCTTTGATGTATGACTTTTATGAAACACATAAAACCACGACACACACACACACACACACTCAGGTCCCCAACACCCAAAGGCAATCTCAGTGCAGCTCAAGAGGAGAACAGCACGCATGGAGAAGCATTGCATTTCATCTTGTGTTGAATGGAGCAGCTTGGTGTATGCCAGAGTAACAGGCATGAGATGTGAATTGGCCCATATCATCTCACCATTCTCTCTAGCTACACGTTTGGAGTTGGTCATTACAACAGACAATGATGGATTAACTAAAATAATCAATAAAGGAATATATAACTGAGTTGTAACCCTGGCTCTAATCTAATATTGTCAGTCATAATGATTTTAACCATTACAATTTCAATAGAAACCACTTCACTTCATCCTGGTAGAGCTATGGTTAAGCTACATTTCTTTTTCTGAAAGCAGCCCTATGGTTACATTGGAGTGGCATTACTTTTTGGAGGTTTTTCAATCTTCTCAGTGCAATGTGTAATAAAACCCTATCAGGTATAACACTGAGATACACAAAGCCCTCTCACAAAAATAGATGACCTCTGCACTCAGATTCAATTGGCCTGCCTAGAGTTCTTTGAGTTTGAGTCCTTTAGCTTTTGGGAAAGAGGAATACCTTGATGGGGCCTTTAAACGGTCCTGGTTGATCTGGGAAACGGTCATGAAGGACACAAGAGGTTGGCATTTAAAAGGAAGATATTTATGCCATAATGGATGGAAGGCAGGAAATAAATGATTTGCTGTAATTATGAGATCATTTCGGAACCTGCTATAATGGAATATAATCATCGCATTTCCAAACCATAACAGAACCATCAGAATATGTAATAGATAAGTATAAGTATAGTATATACTCTTTCATCAACTCATCACGGTGCTTCAAATACATCCATTGCTGCAATCAAACCTTCTGATTTTCATTTCCTTTGCTTCTTCTTTTAGAAGGTTGTGAATATGCTATGGGCTTGTTGTTAATGATTGCCCTGGGTGTTTTTGAAGGAAGTGAAATATACAGCTGTGTTAAAAAAAAAAAACCCTGAAAGACAGAGAGAGATGGAAAGCAGCACAGGAATGCATGGCAACAACCAAAACTCAGAGTATAAAGTCTGACTCTACGGCTGTGTAATGCACTGTTTATGTCACACGGCAGCAAATGTGTCAGATTCACGCAACGTCTAAACCCGAATGCGGCTCACCACAAATTTGCTCGGCGCCCTTTATTCTGTTTAGCATCCTCTCCGTAAGTGCTCTGTGTGTGGGCTCCCTACAACTGGATGGCACCCGCACTACAACATAAATTAGTTTACTCCATTATTTATCGGAAAACAAAACCTCGTTAAAATGAATGAGTCGCGCTCCTCTCACGGTGACAGAAAGACATATTGGGCACACTTTGTGTCCTCTGAGTGCAGGATGGGGCGCCTCACAAGTTTCCCCTTTTTACGGGTAATGGCTGTGGTTTTGTCCTGGTATTATATGTCATCTGACAGCTCTGTGGTGTGGAGTCCTCAGGAGAGCCAGGCCCACAGTAGCTGTGCCTCTTCTTTTCCTTACCCTTTTTATGGAGCGGGGGAGGACAGTGTGTGCCACATTTCTTTATTGTCATGACACGTTAATGCCACCACAAGTAAGATCTTAAAACAAGTGATGAATTATTTATTTTTGTTTGTTTGTTGTCATAATCAAAGAGAGAATTACTTCCATTGTGAACACAAATGCTATATTGTATAGACATGTACCCTACTATATCCTAACATATATTTGTAATAATCATACTAAATGATGATATTTGTAATAATCATACTAAATGATGATATTGAGTGAAGACAGTGTTTGCATGGAATGGGGGCCTGATTAGATTACCAAGGTGATTGAGAAAAAATAGGAAATAGAAAGTCCCATGGAAAATGGGGTATCCATTCTTATCCATAATGAATGTCTATATACTGACACCTGAAGTGAGATGATACCTAGTCAAACTGGACCATACATTTAAAATAACTGTCCACCCAACATCTAAATTCCTGCCCTAGAATGACATCTTGATGTCTCATCATCGACACCGTCATTCTTTGGTCAACCTAAGTGTTGGTAATTTAAGTATTTACTTTAAGTATTTTAAGTAAGTATTTGGATTTGCAGCATACAGTAGATTATTATTGATACATGCACAGGTCAAGTTCAGATTTGTCTGGTGCAGCAAATTCTTTCCAGGCAGCGAAAAGTTGACGAGAAAAATCGGATCCTGGTGACTCACCTTGACTCACACATACAAGCACAACCACTCATTCCCCGGCTCCATTTCCTTCCATTTTGGCTATTTCCTCCCTCACTCTATCTGTTTCTCTAACTCCCATATTTTCCTCCCTCACTCTATCTGTTTCTCTAACTCCCATATTTTCCTCTCTCTATCTCTATCTGTTTCTCTAACTCCCATATTTTCCTCCCTCACTCTATCTGTTTCTCTAACTCCCATATTTTCCTCCCTCACTCTATCTGTTTCTCTAACTCCCATATTTTCCTCTCTCTATCTCCATCTTTCTGCAACCCATCTCCAATCATCTTCCCTCTCCTGACCTCCCCATCTCTCTCTCTCCTCAGCACCAGCCGTTTAGGCTCCCTGAGTGACTCTCGAGCGAGACAGAGCAAGTGCAGCCGAGCACAGATCAGCACTTGAGCGGCAGACGAGTGACGAGCTCCACCTTCAGAGAGCCTGCATGGCCCACCACTGCGCTCGCTCTGCTGACGAGGCCGGGAGAGAGGGAGGAGAGGAGAGGAGAGGAGGGGAGAGAGAGAGGCGAGAGGCAAGACGAGGGCCTATCAGTGAAGTGCATCGTAATAAGCCTCATCATTAGGAACAAAAGGCACAGTGGGGGTGAGAGGCAGAACAAGAGAGAGAGAGAGAGAGAGAAAGGGAGAGAGAGAGAAAAAATAATGAAATCCCCCTCCCTGACTAATTACAGCACATACTTTATCGGCCATAGACATCAGCCCCCACACCCCCCACCCCCTCTCTGTTTCTCTCCCTCCCCCACTACGACTGCCCCTCCCACAACGTCTCTCACAAAGCAAAAAGACAATGTTGACAATGGGCTCCCTCTTTCAGAAAAAAATAGCACATTGTTTAAATAGTTTGGTAAGGACACAACGAACATTAGCTTTCAGAGAACAACAGCTGTAAATCTGCTTCCTTGTTGGTTATCCTTGCTTATAAATCAACAGTTTTTTATCTTTTTTTTTGCCATCGTCGTGTGTACAAAGCTTTTTTTTTTCCTCTATGAAGTGAAATGATAAATTAACACAGGAGTGAAGATTTATAATCTCATTTATGGTCTTGACCTTGTTGAGGGAACGGAGCTCTGTGTAAATACATATTACATGTTTGTGCCGTCGCCCAGTTGGAACAACAATGCCCCCCATCCCACCCCACCATCAAACTCCAGCATACATTTCCATAGATCACAGTGGGGCGGCTGAGTTATGTTGCTGTTGCGGCACGTGATGTTGAGCATCTGCTGCTGGAAGGCGGAGGATTGGGGTCGTAGTGAGGTAATGAATTGGAACCGTTCAGACAGTTCGAAGGTTAAATTTGCATGCTGGGTGACCCTGCTAAAGGGGGGGCGCTCTCTTCCAGGTTGAGCTCGTTGGAGCAGCTGTGTAGTGGGATGGTTGTTATGCCACTGGATTTCCTCTCCTCTCCTCTCTCTCTCTCTCTCTCTCTCTCTCTGGTTCCTTCTCTTCCTCTTCTCCTTCTCTTCCCGAGCTCCACGGCGTGCTTCACAGCGTGAGGCGGCCCTGTCAGAGTTGGGTTGCCGCGGTGACTGATGACATCAATCAGCCCCTGAAAAGAGAATGTCAAGCCATAACCCTCCCGGCACTGTTAACCCAAGAGAAAGACCCCGGTAAAAAAAAAAATACATTGATTCATGGCCCAAAGTTGCTGACATACCTAGAGATCAACAAGACATGTTTTAGAGACATGAAGCAACTTCATAAAAAGTCAGTTAGTTCTTGAGGACCAAGACGCCCAAGAGGTTGGTTTTGGGCTGCATTCCATTCCAATAAACCTGATCAATTACTGATTCGATGTGCTGTACATAGCAACTAATCTGCCAGGGAAGGTGTAACAGTTTCTTCCAAACCCATTTACAGCAAATGCTATAGAGCTGATAGAGCCACACAGCACAGCCACCTGAGGTGAGATTGCACTTTAGTGAGCAACTGATGTGTGAGTTATTTGAATGACCCTATCGTTATGATGTGCTACTGTACGTGGGCTATTCTCCGCCCCAGCCCAGCCCTTACCACGCTAATGTATTCCACCCCCAGCAGTGACGGACCGGCACGAGTGGGAGAATCTGGAGCGTCTCCTGACAGTCGGAGCGTTGTCCTTCAGCCACACCTCTGACACGCATCGCCATTCATCAGTTTAACCCACTACCCCCGATGCACAGCATCACCGCAGAGATCAATCAATTCTCACTGTAATTTCATCAACCCTCACAACCTTCCTTTGCCTGCCTGCCACCATCTCTCTCTCTCTCTCTCTCTCTCTCTCTCTCTCTCTCGCTCTCTCTCACTAGGCCCTCTCAGTGCACACTTCTCCACCATATGGGAGCCTATCGATTCATCATGGCATCTCGCTCTCTATCTCACTCACTCACACACACACACACACACACACACACACACACACACACACACACACACAGACAGATGGGTGCTTAAAAACTCTGTTCAGAATGCATTTATTCATGTGGCAGCAAGAGAAGGTTACAGTGCGATAGTAATATTTGGCTGGATGATGAGGGAGTGTACAAACTTGTCATATAAATCCACTTACTTTCAATAATACAATGTTTGGGGCATTGCAGCTAAGGGGATAACCACAGCTGAAGAACCCTCTGTCATCTGAATAAAGCAGTCTTTCAAATACCACCCATTTCACAGGCGATGTCACTGGCAAACAGGCCGAGTTGTAGCTTTTTCATGTCATTCTCACTTCAAAATGCATTAAATAAAATCTTGTCTCAGCACATATTGTTCATCAGCATAATTTTCCCCCTTTTGTATTCATTCTTCAGATACAAAATATGCTTTCTGCACCAACGAGGTGTTATGCTGATTTTGCTGTTGCATTTGTGTGTGTTTCTCTTCTCTTGTGTGTGTGTGTGCATTATTATTCTGGCACTGATGCATACTGTGCCCCTTTCCCCCCTGGTTGCATGAAGCATGGCATGTCTGTGTGTTTACCAGTGACAAATGGGCGAGAGTGTGGCGGTCTTCTGGGAGGGCACGAGAGAGGAATCAGGTGCAGCGGCGGCAGCGGCGGGGCCAGGGGCCACCGGCAGAGGAAAGGGAAAGAGCCGCCGCGGCTACAAATGAATCCACGTGGGAGAGCCAGGGGAGAGAGGGGGCCTGCGCTAGTTTCCTGCCCGCCTTTCGCTTAGCGATGCACAGAGACCCCCCCAGAGGTCCCTTCTCCTCTCCTCTCCTCTCCACTCCTCTCCTTTCCTCTCCTCTCCACGCCATGGCAGGAGAGGATAATTCCAGATGCACAATGGAGGGGAAAAAAATGTTGTTTACAGAATACCAGAATGTTGGAGGAGGAGGGAAAAAATGCTTGGACTTCCCTTTTAAAATTGGGTAAGGCTATTTGCACCCCTGGTACAATTAGCAGTGTATGCTATTCGTACCCTGGTGCAATAAGAAGTGAATTCTATTCGTACCCCGGTGCACACAGCAGTGTGTCCTATTAGTACCCCGTCTGGTACAAATATCAATGTATGCTATTCGTACCCCGGTGCATACAGCAATGTGTTCTATTAGTACCTCGTCTGGTACAAATATCAATGTATGCTATTCGTACCCCGGTGCAGTGCACACAGCAATGTGTTCTATTAGTACATACCTAGTAGTACCATATTGATCACACAATGTAATAATATTTTTTTTTTTTTTTTTAAAAAGCAACATGTTTTTTTTGATGTTACATAACAGAGTATGAATAGCTCAGCTGTGTAATCACTCTGTATAAGGTATGCTGTTTGCATCAATGTACAGTTAAAAATGGATGCTATTCGTAGCCAGGTGTTTATAGTACTGCATGCCATTTACACCCTGGTGCATGAACTAGCTAATTGTTGCAATCAAAACTTCCGTTTGAGAACCGATTTCTTATTCAAATTGCGCGCCTTCTCTCCAGAGACGTTGGTACACATGCACACTCACTCCGCCAAAACGCATCATACGGGAATCAAACCCCAGTCTCCCGCGTGTAAGACCCTGCCTGTGACCACTGGACTATCGATAGAAGTTGTGATTTGCAGATAAACTTAGAGTTTATAGGCCTGAACGTCATATTCACGAAATTTCTGTTAGCTAACAAACTGACGGTTGTATGTGTTCACTGAACAAATATTATGAAAATAAAACACAACTTTTCCATCTCAACTTTAATTTGAACAGATATTAGTGCTGAAACCGTTCAGAATTCTTCACTTTCTGCTGACGAAAAAACGAATGTCGGCCATGTTTTTTGGGCACGCGAGCAACATGTTTTTGTTGTTATGTAACAGGGTGTGAATAGCCCAGTTGTGTGGCCAAGGCTATTCGTACCAGGGGTACGAATAGACACTCCGTTTAAAATTCCTAAGCAGGGGGGGGGGATGAAAATCTACATTTCTCTACATCACTCACTCTGTCTCTTCTCTCTCGTCTTGTCCAAGTAAATGGGATTCTGAAGTGGCTGTATGGAAAGAATGGTTATCTTCCTGCAATACTGCTGGCAAATAATGGCTCTTTGTAAAAGCAGTTTGAATAAGCAGATAGAAAGGGAATGTCTTTTGCCTGAATATCTCAGATTTTTAACAACATAATCCAGTAATTTATAGACGGACACATACTCCAGTGATGGCATTACGTTATATTCTTATATACTTGTCCATAACTATGAATGTGTATCAAAGCATAATGTTAGGGTAACAGTCGGTTTTTAACTGTCAAAACTACCCATAATTGTTCTTCATGTAATTGCAAATGCAATTCGCAAATAAACTCAACAAATTAGTCTCAAGATCACTTGCGAGTAAACTTGCAAGCCTGCAGTGCCAAAATACCCCAATCACAGCATCTCTCCCTCGCTTCCTAAATGAACACAAGAAGTTACCCAATCGCCCCTGCGCAGGCTGCCCATTTATTTGAAGCCTGTAATGAACCTATAAATTCTCTGAGAGAAATATGATTTTCTATCATCTGGGGATAAACATCTGAAATGGGTTGAAGATTAATGGTGGTAGTTTGGGGCTGGAATGTAAAATTGTTTTCCATTGAACAGGGAGCTGGTTTATTGACATGCATTAGATTTTCCGCCGGCCATCCTTTTAGTCCTCCCTTGGTAGCATTTGTTTAGCCTTCCAAACAGCAAATTAACAGATATGATACAACTGCCATTATCAATAGCTATTTGTTATTGTTGATTTTTTTTACTATCTACTCATAATTATGGTAATTGAATTTGGCATGTGTGTGTGGAGGGAGAAAGGTATAAAAAGACTATGGTAAGATCTTGAAGCACTGAATTACACTGTATTGTTCCTTTCACAACGGGACCCATTAGTGGCCTTGGGATGAATGCACCAGGGGGAAAGAAAAGCATTGAAAAGTAAACAGCATACAGTGTACATTCACAGCTGAACTTCTGCAGTGACACAACATATGTCTGTTTGTCATGAACCTTGCCACACAGAAATGCTCGACTGGAAACTGCCTTTCGTTTGTGTCAGGCATTCATATGTACAACACTTTGTCCTTGCAACGAGATACTGAAAGATAATGGATCACAGGAGACCTGTTGGCAGTGCCATGGTGTGGCCTCAGGGCGCTAACTAGAGCTAAGATAAATAAATGCCTGAACAGGGGGTGTATAGGGGGAGCTTTACTGCCGAGCCTTGGGTGAAGCAGATTCCCTAATGTCCTTTGTGTTTTCAGTCGTGCGCTTATATCTGACGCACAGACACGACGAGTGTGCGTTTCCGCATCGCTAAGTAACAGAGTTAACTCGTGTCTGTGCTCAGGGGGATACTTTGAAACTTTTAAAAGATAGAGAATCCCACAGCTGTTCTACTGGGAGGGCCTTAATATGCGTACAGTGGAGAGAGAATGATTCCTTTGGCCTTTGTGTTCCTCTCCTGCGATATCTGTACCACAAGCACAACTAAGCCTCATGACAGCCATGACAAACCAACAAAAAAGCTGACCTTTTTGACACATTTCAATCAACAGTTGTATGAAGCGTAGACATATTAATAATTGTGTAAATAAATATGGTAAGAACTATATTCCAGATATTGTATATGATGTATTCTCACATTGAGTATTCTGCTTTGTCTTTTAGCTAGGGCTGTCAAAATAACTGATTAATTTCGATTAATTAATTCGAGAAAAAATAACTGATTAAAAAAAATAACGCATATTAATCGATTCCGTATGACCTTTGACCCCGAGCCGTTGTAGTCAATAACCATTAGACTGTAAAATGAAGGAGAGAGAAGAAAATGTGCTGCCTAGATCATTGATTGCAACATTTACTTTTAAAAAACGGCCTGATGGTGTTGATTAAAATAAAGTCCTCTTCAATGTCTGCAGCAAAGAATTTGCATATCACCGGAGTTCATCAACTCTAATGTCGCACATCAATGCAAAGAAATAGTGTTGACATTGAGGGGAGTGTTAATTTATTTTCAATGTGTCCCCTAGGTTATATCTGTGGCCTGAAATAGCTTGTATATGAAAAAAACTTCTTCCCGAAGCACTTTTGAATTTATTTCCTCAGCATATTAGGTCATATCATAGATTATTATGGCCCTTATTAAAATAATAATAAAATAGTTTTTGAACTTTAATGTCACTAATGCTGATTATTCAATGATTCATTTGAATTTAAATATTTAAAATACTTTTACAGCAAATATTATATATGCGATTAATTTAGATTAATTAATCACAGAGTATGTAATTAATTAGATAAATTTTTTTAATCGATTGACAGCCCTACTTTTAGCACAAATGAATTACAGCACTGAGAACTAGGACTCATAGGTCTTCTACATAAAAGGTCATACCATAAGAGGAACATAATTAAATAAATACATGTTTCCTTAAGAGCCCATTGAGGTTAAATGTGCTTTAAGTGCTTCAAAGAATGCTTTACTTGAATGCAGATATCCTTGTGGATCATGAAAGCAAGCCACTGCGGCGCCTTTCCTGTAACCAGAGCAACCAAGGTCTTTTCGTTCATTTGAAAATGTGTTTGTAATGAAAGAAAAAAGCAATTATGAAAATAGGAGAATTTGCGTGTTATGGCTCATCACAGACACAAACAGACCAAAATCAAACTGTTTCTGCTACACAGTCAGGCCCACCATGACAGAAGCATAAAAGGAAATCAATCGCTGGACATCCAAGATAGCCATATACTGTAGATGGCTCCTTTCCCTCCCCTGATGGCAAGCCATAGGGCACATAAAGTACCGGACGCCACCCTGAAACACTTTGACATTTTGATGGCACTGTCTCTCTGATTTACTTCAGCTGGGTCCTACTTGTGTGAGCAGTGTAGATAAGGCTAGCAGGAGGAGAGACATTTGAAGGGTTGTGATAAGGTCACTCACCGTCCATGCAGTGCGTGTCTTTGGAGATGATTACGGAAAATCCCTGGGAACTTACCATGCTGGAGCGTGAGGGCTTAGTGCAAAGACCGCGGCACTCTGCTGAGGACTTCTGTAGCATTTAAAGTAAAACTCAAATAATGCAATTTCTTCTGAAGCGCTCCCTTATTCCCAGACTGATGTATGCGCTGATGAGGCCTCGTCGGAGGCGACGCATAAGTGCATAAGTACCACTGCTTCTTACAGCACAAAGGGAAACATATTTTTGTGACACATACACATAAATTACATTCTTGTCAGAGTCACATACACATAAATTACATTCTTGTCAGAGTCAGTATGTAATGTGAGAGAAAGAAAATAGATCCATTTTTAAAACTTCTGGTCTAACCCTGTGTCTGTAATCTGTGTCCTTCCAGTTGAACTGACTGATGGTATGTCTAGTTCAGTAATGGCACTCAGGTAGTTCCATATCACCACACACCCACTGCCGTATGTCACTGTTGGGGCTGTGTTTTCACTGTGGTATTGCTGGCCTGGTTCACACCAGACATGCTGGATCTCATCTACACAAAATGATGGACATGTTAGATCTTCGACTCTTTTAGAAGTTGAAAGTGTATTGAGAGAGCAGTGGAATTTTAGTCCTACACACATCACCAGACGTGCAATCTGTTTATTTAGCAGATGAAGTTATTTCACATGTTCAATATTGAATAGAAAATGAAAGCACATGACAAAACAGCTGCAACTGCAGAGTCTATCTGTAGCCATAGTGACGCGCAATTTCATCACCCTTCAGCTGTGACAGTGGCTTCACGTGAAGTGGTGCTTGGTGATGAAGTGTGGGTGAGAGAGGACCAGCAGCCTCCACGCTTTTGTGTTCTGTTCCTGACTATTTTTATTTGATGTGAAGCATGCTATAGACCTGACATGTCACAATCATAACATTCACTTATGTTCCACAAACTGAATCATCTCATATTAGAGGGATTAGTATACCGGTAATACGTTTCAAATATATTTATTGGGAAACATTTCTTTGAAAAAGGCACTTTGTGTGGCATTACATGTTTCTTTTAGAAGACATACAGACAAATAAGAAGCAAAGACAGCGACAAAAAATATGTTGCAGAAAAAACTACAAACTGAAAAAGGTAAACAAAAAAGCACAACATACACAAGACATAATTCACGCCACCCTCCCCCTAACCCACCCTTACCCAAGTATACCGGTAATAACACGTACAGTGTAACTTAAATGGTAGTTTCACCATAGCATACAGTAGCAGTAGATTGTGTCAAATTGTGTTTTAAAACTAGTAATGATATTTCACATCAATAGCATGACATGTTCTTGTTAACTACTTTCAAGATGGAATGAAAGAAAATGGAGGTAATTATACAGAGCATGCATGCAGTGAACCTAGTGTTCAGATTGTCACCTCACAGAGGCCAGGGGCCTAGTACAACAGCTTTTCACTGAGTAGAATTTTAGCTGGCTCACCTGTAATCATTTCGATTTTAAACAAAATCTAAAAATCTTTCTCTCTGCCGGTCCTACCAGATGACATTGGAAAGGAAAATCATGTTTTCTTTGTAAGGCTCTGATTTTTCAAGTGAGAGGTTGAGAGTAAGACTAAGGTTATGCAGTTAACATTCATTACAGTGATGCCACTATGATTTCATTCGCAATTCTTTTTGTTGAAAAAAAGGCTTCAGAATCAGTCCAGGTCTTTTCAGTTTTGGGTAATCAACTTTTTCCATGAATTGTACCTTATTCTCCAAACTTAGTAAGTGAGATTATTCTAAGACCATAGTGATTGTACAATTCACAAGGTCACACATTTAATTTCTATACCATACCAGAGTAAAACACATTTTTATATTTTATTTTTTGAGGTGGAAAAGGTTAGCAATAGAGATCCATTAGTGTTTGATGAATAGGGCCTTTTGGAGCTTTTGATTAATTGACGATATAATCCCCAAGGATTTCAGCAAGCACTTTGAACAGGTAATCACTTCTTCTCCGACAGCTCAAGGTACCCAGGTGGCTGGCAGATGCTCCATTTTTTAGCCTTCTCGCGGACGGGCAAATGAAGACGTTGCTTGTGTAGAGCTGCCGCTGTATTCTGTGCCACGGTGCTTTCTCTGACCTTCTCACATCTCCTCCGTGGCAATCGCTCTTGATGACGGCTTCCTGGCTCTCTGGTGACACCCGAGAGCTCAGTAGCCACAGCGTGCGCCTCTCCCATCCATCCCCTTACAAGCTCAGGCGCTATGACATCATGCTCAACTCTGCCACATGTGTTAAAGTTGTGTGCTCTCCCGACTCCAGGGTTCAGCACTGGGGGTTTAGAGAGTTATTTGTTCTTCATGGTGAATGATCCACAACAGTAATCTTCACTGCTGTATGTTTGTGCAGATCACGCAGTTGTCTTATGGAGACACGGCTAGGAGGGGTGTGTGTGTGTGTGGGGGGGATTCTCCTGTTTAATTTCATTTTCTGTTACAGATATTTGAGCATTCTAACAACACTTAGCTGAGGAAGCTTGTTTGAAAGTCCCCTAGTGAAATGAAGCGGCGCTATCAAGAGAAGTCTTGTGTCTTAATGGGCAGCGATGCATTGGCGCGTATCATCACTTGAGTTGTGTCTCAGTCCCCAGCCTGTCCTCACAAGGCACCCTGGGTTTTCAGTGACATCACCCATCCACACCCGCACATTTCAGACACGCATATGCACACACACACGCACACACACACGCGCACACACACAGACACACGCACATGCACACACACACACACACACACACACACACACACACACACACACACAGACATACTGTATGCACAAACATGTTCACACAAACACCTTTGTCTCAGTGGAGATAATTAGAGTATGACAGCTATTCATAACAAGTGCTATTTTATCTCGCAGGGATGAACACATGGCATATGTATCATCATTAGAATGTCCATGGCTTCTACCTCTGTTTTTAGTGGTCCCTCAAAGCAGCCAGGAGAAATCTCAGAACACTCTCACCTCGGAACACTTCAGGAGTGGCATGCCATGCTTTGGACTGGGACCTGAGCAAGAACAAAATCCACTTGAGCTTACTCGGTCTGCCATTATTCATTTCAGAGTTTCATGGTTCCAATTAGGATTTCTTTTATGAATTTCTGCCAGTGAAAGTCCATGTGCTTCATATTACTGCAATGTCTTTTCAGTCTTTATGTGAAATGTGTGAGTGTTCACATTTGCATTGTGACATTAGAATAGAATACTTTGCTCATACTGTGTTATAGGACTTTAAACGGCTTTTGGGCATTTCGCCAAAAAAATACTGACTGCATATGCAAAACACACAGTGTGTCTTATGATGTGATATTCAGTAAGAAAACAGAGTGGTTTGCAATGAATGTGTTTCACCATGCATGGGAGGCTTTGACGTCAGCCTGGCTTTGTGTGCGAAGAGGAAATATCACAATGCTGATCCTCGAAGGAGTTGGCTCTCTACAGATCACTAAATCCTTTTGGGGAAGTACGAGCAGGAAGAATACCAATGCCTGGGTAAGCCACTGTTTTGTTAAATATTTCATTAAGTTGTGTCATGAATAATAACATGTATGCAAGGAAGTGAAAGTACCTCTCGCTTTTCACACATTATATTTGTGATATTTATTGATTTTGTTGAGAGGTGATGCTATATTTTTGGGGGGAATTTTGTTTAAAATGTTGATTGTAATGGGTTTGATAGACTGACCATTTCAAAACCATTTACTTGTCAACTAGCACAACATATATGTCTGTATCCATCAGGGGGCTACGTTGTTGCCATGTTTAATGATATATATGATGTATTAGGTCTCAGTACATTCCATTTCATAAATCTCTCTCTCTCTCTCCCCCCCTCTCTCTCTCTCTCTCTCTCTCTCTCTCTCTCTCTCTCTCTCCCTCTCTCCCCATTTCCTCTTAAACCAGCACACCAAATGTAATTCACATCTCCCAAGGCCATAGCCAATACAACTCAGGCTTTCGCTGCTCGAGTTGTGCGTTTTGAAAATGACTTCTGCTCCTCATGAATGATAATGACTGTTTTAGACTCATTTACTTTAAAATGAATCGGGGAGACCCAGAGTGACCACTTGTTGGACTTCAGACGTCGACCTCGAGCAAATCCAGCGAAATTGAGTATAAAACATGGAGATGATTATTGGGCCTGTTCCCCGGGAGAGACACCAGCTAATGAAGTTGAAAGCTTCAAGGACTGAAGGAAGGGGGGGGGGGGGGGGGGGGGACAGCATTTTAGCATTACTGCAGTGGAAGAGCATGCAGATGTTACTGCAGTGCAAGAGCATGCAGATGTTACTGCAGATGTTACTGCAGTGGAAGAGCATGCCGATGTTACTGTTACTGATGTGAGCAAAGTAAAAATAGTTTGAAATCATTAACATAAGCCACATGCAGAAAGCATGTGAAGAAGATTTGTAATGGTCTATGCATGGGTGCCAATCATAGACAATGCCAATTTAGATGTACCCCCTAATACAAAAATTGAATTGAAATAGAAATGTGATGACCAAGTCTACAAATACTCATTGACCTTATTACAGCACAGTTATTAGTTGTAAGCTTTCCCAAGAAACTATCCTTATGTAGAATCCCATTATATATTTATTTTTGTCTTTGTTATGTTAACGTTTCCTTCTGCCTTTTAAATTAGACGGGCATGCAAAATGATAGATAGTAAAATGATCTGCCTGTTTGTTATACACTGTAGTGTCCTGTGATAATAAGAGTCCCAGCAGTTAATCTCATTTGGAGGCTTGGGGATATTAAGCCGTGGGACGCCCTTGATTCCACATCAGCCAAATAAGTTTAATTGTGTGGCAAGATTGTAATTCTCCCCATCGCTCCTCTCTGTGGGGCTTCTGTCTGTGTGTGCTCTGTTCAGTGACAGATGAGCCGCTCAGGCTGGTTTTTCTTTCTTTTCTTTGTCTGTCGGATGCACCTTTCACTCCAAATAAGGCATCCACAGAGTGCAGCCAATGTCATATCCTTTTGGAGAATTACAGACAAGAGATAGTCACCCGTTTACAGTGTTGCCACAGTTACCTTGAAAAACTAATCTGATTACTGATTACTCCTTTAAAAAGTAACTTAGTTACTTTACTGATTACTTGATTCTAAAAGTAACTAAGTTAGATTACAAGTTACTTTATTAGTTACTTTCAGCAGCTGCCGACAAAACCCCCACCGCCTCAACATAAACATGATAACCGGTTTTGCCAATACTCACTATACTGGAAGTGCATTTTAACAGTAATGTCAACAATGTATAGCAGACATCCCAACCTAACCTACTTAGATACTGAAATGCAGATGTTTGTTCAATAATGTCTAGTCAGTACACCATATAAGGAAGGCCTATTGATAGAAATTGAGATAGTAAAATATGTAGATGTTGGTAGTTTGGCCTTTTCATGTAGCCTTGGCAACTAGCCATCTAGTATAGGCCTGAGTAATATGCAAAATAAATTACACTTGTTAAACTCACCTCAACAAGTCTTTTGCAATCATTTTACCCGCCGTGAGCAATGCTAAAGTCACTGTTACAAACAGTGCAGTATGCAAGACTATCATTATGTTTTACTCTTATGAGACAATTGGGTACACTTTTGTGTAGTCTGATGTGAAATGACTCTGCCATGACGCTCCTGTTCCTAGATACACTGACTGAACTGATTAATTAAGTTCGAGAGAAAAGAGATATAAGCCCACCTACACTGAAAACTGATTGGTTGATTTAGCAAAACCAGAGAATGCTCTCTGTCTTGGATGTGCTTCAGGCACACATGCACCACTCCTCTCTCTCTCCCTGTCTGTTGTGTGCGCGTTAAACTCAGATGCACACGCAATTTGAAGTCCGGTCTGGCTTGCGTGCTCTTGTTTCAGCTAACCCTGTGTACATCATGTCACTTTGCTTACTTGCTGGTCTTTGTGACAAAGTGATATGTGTCAGCATTAGTGCAATGCTTCTTCACACCTGTAACAAGCAATTCATTTAAAAAGCAGTAATAAGGTACAATCACACTACTCTCTTTTTACAATCACACTACTCTCTTTTGACTTGGATGTTGGTAAATTGGTGTTACATTACAATACCTGCTAAATACTTTACATTTGTATTGTTCCATTCAATGGTTTGGTAATGGTAATTATATTTTGAACTTTTCAATTAGTTAAACAACCCCATCTAGCAGTTTTTAAAGGAGAAATTTGGCAAGTGTTCATATATATCTCCATTTATCGTGGTCACCAAGTACTACAGCCAGCAGCTAACGCAGCCAGGCAGCTACAGTGCTACACTCTGGGGGCATGTACATGGGGCAGCTACAGTGCTACACTCTGGGGGCATGTCCATGGGGCAGCTACAGTGCTACACTCTGGGGGCATGTACATGGGGCAGCTACAGTGCTACACTCTGGGGGCATGTACATGGGGCAGCTACAGTGCTACACTCTGGGGGCATGTACATGGGGCAGCTACAGTGCTACACTCTGGGGGCATGTACATGAACTTATTAGATCATTTATCGAACACTTTTATTTATCATTTATATTAGATCATGTATCTAGACTGGCTGATAATCTCCAAACATTGGATTGGCACTGATGTTCATGACATTAGTCAGAGACACTTTGGAGCAGCAGGTCTCTTTTTCCTTCCCTCATTTCTGATGATCTTCCCCTAAGAATGCTTCATCCATCTATCCTTACCAGTCACCACAATGTCCAAGGTTATCTCTCCCATCTAGTCTTATCATCTGCTTGTCAATTGATCTATTACCCCTGCCCCCAATCCACTTAATGCCACCATGATTAATTATTGTCACCCATGGCAGGAAGACACACACCAAAAAAGCCTCAGGGAGGGAAAAAATAATTTTATGTCTCTTTGCCTTCAAGGCCAGGATTTAATTTGCATTCATGTGAAACCACTCAAGTTTTTTGCAGGATTTGACAAAGCCCTGTTTGCGGGTAAACACAGTTTGCTGAAACCATGCAACGGCATCCTTTAACCACTTTGAATGTGTTGTCTTAGCCACTGCTAATTAGCATAATAAACTAAGTAACGTGTGCATATCTACATTTTTCCTTTAGACAAAGTCAATGAATGCATTTCTGAGCTGACTCTCAGATGTATCATCAAGTTCAATATCATTCTGAGGCATCAGATAATTAGAGGGAGGGAAATAGAATTCCCAAATCCAATTTGCATGTAGTATGACAAGCTTCATTGACACTCTGATATGTTTTATTCCCTAGTAGGGAAGACAAACTTCTGAACTTTCTCTCTCTCTCTCCCTCTCTCTCTCTCTCTCTGTCTCTCTCTCTCTCTGTCTCTCTCTCTCATCCTCTATCCATCTATCTATCTGTCTCTGGGCTCAGTCTCTTGTTCTGCAGTGAAAGTGGAGTTTAAGAGTCACATTAGTCTTTTGACAGTTCTATCAGTCTGCCGTTCTGACACAGATTTGTTTTGGCAGGAAAATACCCTGTGGATGTGAACAAATGGACGTATTACTGCACAATTAATGTCCCTGAAAATATCTCCAGCTGCTGATTGTTGGAGGTGGCATTCAGAACGCGTTTAGAATACCCTGTCGTCAAGATGCAAGTTTTAAAATAGCGTCGTTTCTTTGGTGACTCTCAATGGGGAGGCACTTATCGCTAATTAATTTTATTATGCCTTCTTATTATCAGTTTTAGTATTTATGAGATGCATCTTATTATCAAAACAAAAACACAGTAGTGAACCCCCCTCTGTATTATGTCCGGGTTACTGAACTCTCTCATCATTTCTCTATTGAACTACATGCCATATTTATTGGACTGCAGGAAACTAACCCAATATCTTTCGAAACGCACACACAATAGCTCACATGACACAGATATGGAAATAATATCAGACATGCATTCATGAGATTTGTTGACTTGTATGTCTTCATCAACATGTTTCTCTGGAGGACGTTTCCCTCTTCTCTGTCAGTGCTAGTTTTCTGTTGAGCATTACTCTGTGTCACTCAGAAAGACGGAAAGTGTTTATCAGCACTAATCGGCCGAATTTTTTTGCAAGGAACCTTTACAGCGTTGTAAAAAATGAACAGTCCATATCGAGATAAAACAAAACAGTGAGGGGACTCTAAAAAACTCTGGAAGAAAATGAGTCAGGACTCTTTGGACAGACCCATTCTTCTTCGAAGGTGGTGGTTCAATGGAAGTAAATGACCCAAATGACAATTTTAAAGGATTACAAATACTTGGATAGAGTAGGTCCAGCCTCCTGGCCTTGCCAAGTCTGGTTCATTGTGTTGGCCTTCAGACGTTATGGCCTCCTCCAGGACAAAAGGAAATATATAATAAATAAAAAATAGAGGCGCTAGATAGCGCTGAAAAAAAAACAGTTTATTTCAACTTTGCTTTGCTTATGTCCAACTGAACGTTGACATTTTTCTAACTAATAACACCCCCCCCACACACACACACACACACACACACACTTCAATTTTAATTTCATCTCTCAGTGAACCATGCAAAGTTTTTAAAAAGTCACATTATATGCAGTGATATGGAAGTAGGCATTACACACTAAAAAACAACGATAACAACAACAAAAACAACAACACATATTTGTTATTGTGTTTTAGCACATTTGTCACAGCTCATTAATGAAAACAGAACCAATGTGTGAAA
Source organism: Alosa pseudoharengus (assembly GCF_046254945.1). Taxonomy (NCBI): domain Eukaryota; kingdom Metazoa; phylum Chordata; class Actinopteri; order Clupeiformes; family Clupeidae; genus Alosa; species Alosa pseudoharengus. Next base: position 677,485 of record NW_027468630.1, on the reverse strand, counting down.
ATATCCCCAAACTGAGACATATACTTGAGTGTCACGTTTACTCACTGAAATTTTGATTTATTGTTAGAAAAAATGTATGAATAGCCTCAGTGCACAGCTGATATACTGTAGTACTCATCATACAACATAAGTGCTGATAAGGCCTCAATCTGTATCTCAACATTCTGACCTGTTTAGCAGATTCCATTTAAAATGGCAACTGTGACTCCAGCCTAGCACTCTCTAGCACAGGACGCTTGTGTACATCTGCCAACAATTAGCTTGTCATCCATGTTATGCTGTGAATACCTCACAAGTTAGGGCATCCAACTGTACACTACGAGACTCCACCAAGCCGTCTTGACCCCTGCTTCATCTCCTCAGCAGGGCGGCTCAACCCTAACACTGTAATCCATTAAAATCGGCGGAGAGCTCAATCTCCATGCAGTCAGTCAGAGAGACAGACTCGGTATGAATATTTAGGAGTTTCTATGCCCCATACTAAACACCAGCTGTCAAGGCCAATGATGAAAGGGAAAAGGCGTAATCGCATCTGCCTATAGATGCAGACAGTCTTATCACTCCATTCGTCCATTTAGCCAGTATTGAGATTATGAGCCAATCCAGCACTGTCAATGAGGCCTACTTGTACATTAATGGAAACTATTTTCGAAGGCGGCTCCCTTAGAAGGAATATAAAAGATTAAACAGTCAGAAACTCTTAGGCTCTGACACGCTGTATGGATTTAAAACTTCCAGCTTGGCCTGTCCTATCGAGGATACTCGGACTATTTATGCAGTATATAATATGTTAAAATGTCTTCTCAACATCCATTATTCCAATTACAAGTTTACAAAAGCAAATCAAATATGTTTATGGTTACGTTTATGTTTAGGGTATTTAGCAAACACTTTTGTCCAAAGCAGGATACAATGACATCAATAAATATTACATAATTTGAAATATATTACATATATTACATTACAGCTTATAGTAACTAAATAGAATTTAACAGAATAATAACACTAAACATATACAAACCACAACTCTGTCAGGAAAAAAAATTGAAATAAGGTGAACAGATAAGTCTTTTTGTTATCTGTTCGCTAAGATGCTTTTTGAAGATCCCAAATCTATCATAAGAACGAAGAGCATTAGGTTAATAATTCCACCACAGAGGCATCATAGAAAAAAAAATAGTGTTGACTGTGACCTCTTGGTGTTGATGGAAGGCCGACATAGCAGTGGCTCATCAGAGGAGTGCAGTGGGCGAGTGGGGGACTTAGAGCTGGAGCTTAAAATAGCAAGGTCCAGTAAGTGTCCTATAGGTCAAAAAGCGGTATATGAATTTAGTTCTGGGTGCTATAGGAAGTCAATGAAGAATAACTAACAAAGGAGTTACATGTGTCTTTGGCTGATTAAAGACCAGATGTGCCACTGCATTCTGGACAATCTGTACTGGTCTCACAAGCAGCCAGACCAGCTAAAAATATGTTGAAATAGTAAAGTTTGAACAGAACCATGACCTGCACAAGAAGTTGTGTGGCATATTGTGATACAGGTCTGATTTTCCGAATAGTATATAGGATAAACCAACATGACTGAAGCTACAAGCTCAGAGAAATTAGTCAGTCATCAATTGTGACCCCCAAGTTAGGTGCCATTTAAACAGAGGTCAGTGAAGATGAGTCAAACTGGATGCTGATATGTTGGGTAGTAGCTATTTAGTTGTGAATACCAGAAGCTCAATAGAAAGATTGAGTTCAAGATGTCAACCTTTCATCCAGACTAAAATATCTCTGAGGCATGCAAAAATTGTGCATAAATAATAGAACCATCAGGCGGGAAAGAATGGTAAAGTTGAGTATCATCCACATAACAATGACCCAACAGGCAAATCCGTGGGAGTGAATGTTCTTACCAAAGGAAGTGGCATACATGGAGAACAGAAGTGGGCCAAGTACTGATTCCTGAGGTACACCTGATGTAAGGTGATGAGACTTGACACCTGCCCTTAATTGCCAGTACACAAGGAATGCATATCCTTTGAGGTAGGATGCAAACCAATTCAGAGCTTTCCCAGAAATTCCTAGTTCAGATAATGTGAAGATGAGAATGCCATGGCTCTCTGTATAAAAAGCAGCAGATAAGCCAGGTAAAATTAAACCTGATGACTGAGCAGAGGCCAAAGAAAACCATCAACAACAATAATGGCTTGAACAGTTAGCAGCATATATGGTACATAAGATGCATATTATTTTTTATATCACTAAAGCTACAGCAGATAAAACTATCAACAACAATAACCGCAAGTAGACTGAGCAGTTATGGCATATTCTATATCCGCTGATGTGATAAAAGTGCTGCTCTTATCCCTAACCTTGTATTCAAACCACAGTAGAGCATATGGAGTTCAGTGGATATATCCTGTTTGCCATCACCCAACACAAAGGGAGAGATGAAATGTGATGGCTGTGTCACTCCTCGTTTCACGTTTGCTTGTTG